>NC_051181.1:145679523-145948649 GCF_013339695.2 Rhipicephalus sanguineus | reverse complement strand
CTCGCTTGTGGAATGCAGAAATAAGCGTCTTTTTCCCGTCGCGTGTAACACTCTCACACTTCATTACTCGTTAATGTCAAAAGACTGTTATTACATGTTCTAAAAAAGTGCCCAGAGTATGTCCCTTAGTTATTAATGATGAGTACATACAGCTCTCTATTTAGCCGTGAACTCATAAAACGCTCTTGGATTCATTTCAATGTCCCTTAATCTCTCTCCGTATAACTAGGTAAACGACTTTCATATAACGATTACTCAAAGCGACCATTCTCCGAAGGATCCAGAGACGGCTACATTTGTTTGCCCTCTACACCACAACAAATGTAAGCTGAAGCTCGTTGAAGCCCCCAAACGAAGTCGGTTGTGTTCCTTCGATTTTCTTTTTTTTTTCTCCCCAGATAAAAAAAAACCCTACCTCGCATATCACTTTCGTCCCGCCGCCGTTCCGCACCTCTATTTTCCAGACTACCATTTCTCGCCTTTAACGCCGAGCACAAAGAGTGTGTGGCCGAACACGGTGCCAATAAAAAGGGATAACCAAAGGGACCAGGGTTAACAGCAACGTTCGAGTCAGCAGCAGCCGCAGCGCAGGGCAGGGCAAAGGCATCCAAACGGGACTGCGGTCGGCTGGGGCAGCAGAATACCCCGTGGCGCGACCCCAGTTCCTCCCCCATCTTCTCCGGGCCTGTGTATATGCGTGCGAGGGGCGGTGGGGTGGGGTTGTGGCGCGGTTTCAAACAGGCGCACTGCTTTATGGTACGAAAACTAGCCGAGCCACAAGGTTCACGGCACACGCACAGACGCGGGGCGCCATACACACCACTTGGGCCGTTCCTCGCTGCACCATATGCGCCAAAGGAGGCCGCCACGCTACGCCTGCGTGTCGGTCCGCGCGCAACAAAGATGGTCCCTTGTGTTCGGACTCCGTGCTCGCGCGCGGACTCCCCTCGGCGGGTACAAGCGGGCCCTCTCGTTCTCGGCGGTGTCTCTTCGACGAGAAAGGCCCGCCATGCGGGATCCCGAGAGGAGAATCCATCGTCGCTTTCTGAAGACGCTGCGAAAAGAACTATTTGCGCGGGTGAGGAGGAGAACGAAGCGTATACGGTCGGTCGCACCGGAGAAGACGGCGGCGCGACCACGATGGAGGGATGCAAGAGTCTTGCCGACGGATCAACTCAAGCGTGGACGACGAACCTCCCGGGAAGAGCCGTGAATAGGGACCCGTTGTTCTCGACGGCCCCCGCGGGCTCGCGGTGGAGAAGTGAGGGGCGCCCCATCTCTTGCTGGGCTGCGAGATGTGAGCGCTCTGCGGTCTGCTGCTGCTGCGACGAGGTTCCGGACCGTCGGCTGGCGCCTCGCGCATCCTGCGTACACCCTTCCTCCAGCTTCGAGAACTCTCCTCCTCGTCCGTGCTGTTTTCCTGGTCCGTCAGCCGCGGCACAACCGAACAAACGCGCCGAGGATGAAGCCTTTGAATGGTCTCCTACGGAGTACGGCGTCTCTCCTGCAGTGAGCGTTTGCCGTTGCCGCCGCTACAGATCGACGTTCATGGAGTCTACAGCCTGTCTAGTACAGACTCGGCTTTCGAGCTTTTGTATTTTCTTTTTTCGTCTCGCTCGCTCACTGATAATCGTTATTCACACCTCTCTGCATGGCCGTGGTTTCTTGTTGAAAAGAGCCAGCCTGTTGAGCTCTAGTGGTTCATCATCGCCGAAAGGAGCGATAAAAACGATGACGACGATGATGATTATTAAACGTTTATTTTCGAAACAGTATACCGGGCAACACAATGCTTTGCTATGCGAGTTAGTTCGTGCTTTCAAAATAATAGCATCCCCTCTTCTTGTCTCTCCTGTCATGTCTTTTTTTTTTTTTCGCTCTGATTTTACTTTAATACCGGGACAAGCGCCGGTTCTACTCTAAGTGGGGGGTTTCTTCATTCCAGGAACCCTCTGGCCTTCGCTGCTTGCTTGACCCAAAAACAAATGAAAGAGAGGCTGGATTACGTTAGTGCCAAGTGAAGTCAAAAGACAACGAATCCAAACAAAGCATAAATAATGCGGGAAATATTGGTCCGGATCTTACCGGAACTAGGTTGTCATTTCACTTACCGGTCCACTCCTCACTTTTATGTTTACTAGCAGTTCATTCCTCCTTCGCTTCTATTAAGATAATTTTAAGTTGATTTTATGTGACCGCGGAAAAGGCACATCATGACATCATCGAAGCATGTTGTCCCATGCATTTGAAACTGATAAGAAAGAAAGCGGGAAATCTCCGTATAGAAAAACAGTTATTAGCCGGAACATATTCCGCTACACATCAGGGAATGGGATCAAGCGGGGAAAAGGCGCTAGAATGGTGGCCCAAGAATGTGTAAAAAAAAAGTTTAAATCTTGTCAGGGTATCATAGGCTATGAAGACAAGTAGCCTCGAGAGTTAACGTAAAATGTAAAACACACAGGTACACGCTTTCTTGATTGAATGTCACAGCTTGGAGAAAGAAAGGGGCGTCAGCACAATGCTATACTCAATTTGTTTTTTGTTCTTTTTTTTGTCTTCGTGTGCCTCTGCTAGGCTCTATCCTAAAATGTCTTCTTTTTTTTTTTTGCATTCTGTGCACGGGAGGCGTTGCCCGAGCAAGCTGAAGGACACCTGCAAAGTTCTCCTGATTGTAATTTTATTCTTCTGTTAACGAGCGTCCCAGTGAACAAGAAAAAGGCACAAGGAGTCGACAAGGAATGCACGTAAACGGGAACAGTCAATCAAATAACCTTCAGCAGCTCGCGCGGGGACATTGAAACGATCACTACCGCGGTCCTCAACATCTCGACAGAGGAACAAGCCCGGACAAATTGGAAAAGTAATAAAAAGCGGGCGCGTTTGCAATGCCGGCCGCAGTGTGCTCCGCGGTGCACATCTTTTCTCGCGAAGAATGTAGCAGCAAGTGAAAGATGGGCAAATGTTGGTCGACAAACGGCACAGGTAGTCGACAATTATTGGACTCAGCGGGAGCTATACCGCTTTCGTTGGGCGCGCACACACGTAGGAAGCCACCCAAGAATAGAGATGCCTGGGTGAGCAAGCAGTCACAAGGCCGGGTGGTCGGTCATTGTTAAAAGGTTTATTCACTTTTTAAAACGAATAGCCTTATGAAGCTCTCTAGTCCGTTTCTCATGGAATTTGGTGGTTGGTAGATTTTTTGTCCGCATAGAGTTGTTGTATACAGTGAATGGGTTTTAGGAAAGAGAAATGAAAAGAAAGGAAAGACGCAGCTGCGCTGGTGAGAGTCTACGATAAACTTCAACGTGGCATGGTGGTTCCACGTGAGATGTTATGTTCGCCTCAGATGGGGAAGCCTGGTAAACTGCAAGAACATCGCGTATAGTAGCGAAGACAGAAGGCCGAAAAAGCCTCTCAAATGGAATGCGTGATCATAATTATAAGAGAGGGACGAAAGATAAGCCACATAGAACAAGGTCACCAGAGCCAGTGACGATAGACGACAACGCGAAACCGGGAGAGCTACGGAGGCTGCGACCATGAGGAAAGGAACGGCAACGCTCGTGTACAGTCACATCAAGGAGTGACCGGACCACGATGGTACAGATCAACGACAGCCGCGTCAGATGTCATATATGGTCAACCATCGCTAGACTGCTATATAAGTTCCCGGTCAGCCTAAGTCTTGTCTCAGCCAGCAACCTGTAGTTCTCATTAATATTGTGTCTAACAAAGAAAAACGAGCCCTTAAAAGCCATCTTCTTTCCTTTATCCGACTATAAGCATCTAGAGAGAGAGAGACAGAGCGAGACGCGAGAGAAAGAGAGGGGGAGGGCAAATATTGACAGGGAGGTTAGCCAGAGATGGTATCCAGTGGCATACCCTGTACTTAGGAATGGGAAAGGGGGCACATAAGAATGAAAGAGAATGCGTGAAAAGAAGACTCTAGAAGGCGCCGCAAAGTCATTATTTACCACCACACTAAAGAAGTTGATAATGTGACAGTTTTGAACTCATCTACACCCGCCGAGAGAAGGGGTAATAATATGCAGCTCAGGTGACGGATACGAAAGTTGTAACCAAGAAAAGATTCGCTAATATAAGCCGCGACTAAGTGCACCATGCAGTGAGGATTTCACCCCGCTCCAGGATCCAATCATTTCTCTTAGCTTTCCTTCTTTTTTCTCTTCTTTTTATTGTTGAGAATAAGAGTGGTAATGATCTATGTCTTTGACTAACTGATGTATTTTAATTGAATTTCGCGAGGCTATACTGCAAAAAAGGCTGCACCGAAAAAGAACCCATTGTCACAGCTATGACTAAAGTACGTACGTTCTTGATTCCTTCGAATTCTATCTTTAAACTTTCCTTACATTTCTCTCTCTCTCCCCTCAATTCCAGCAGAACTTTTCAAGGAATCATAGGCGATTTGAAACATACTTTCCGAACGTATACGCCGGGGCTTGAAACGAACAGCACGCACGTGTGCGTCAGCTTCAAGCCTCGTTTCCTCGCGAATGTGGCGACCCGCAGCCCCACATCTCCGGGCCGGAAAACCTCCCCGTCAGGTTTCGCACACGCTATACAGCCGAACGTACACAACGCTATCGCCCACGACTTCACCTGCATGCCCTATAGCGTCTTGTATATCGGGGATGCTTGTCTCTTCTTCACTCGGGGTCTGGCGCGAAGAGACGCAGCCGGAGGTCGTCCCACGCACAGCCGCACTTTATGGCTGAAGAAGTTTCCTTGTCGCCCAAGCCTGGCCCGACACTGAAAAGAATCTCTTTTTCATTCACATTTCTTTTTGGTCTCTTTCTCTTCGCAGCCGCATCATCTTGCGGGGGTTCTTCGCGAAACCGGGTGACGCAGAGACACAAGAAATAGCTTAGAGGAAGAAGGGAGGGTGAAAAAAGTGTCGTCGTGCAAAAAGGAGAGGCCGCTGTCCGGGCGTATGGCGTGAGGAATAGAAGATGCTCGACGCTCGCAGTATACACACACAAGAGACGGACCCGGGCGCATCCATCTCGGCGAGGGTTCTTTTTTTGAAATAGCGTTTACGGCCTTTTCGGCGGCGTCGGCTGCTTCTCCCCACGTGCACAAAGTGTCTGAGGACGAGCTGAACGTGGCTCAGGTGTGAATGAAGGTGGCGTCGGTGTTGGGACGAGGTCTCTACGGGCGGCAAAACCATAAAGCTCTCGGCCTAGACGCACGTGCGCCGTCGCATGGTGAGCGTTGTGCCTCTTTGCGACGACACTATAGGAGAAGATGAAGAAGAAGAAGTGTCGTCCTACGGAGACGTTGCATCCGGACCGGAGAACAAGAAAGATACGATGAGGCGAGACTCCGACCGAGTCGTGCTTTTCATGTAGGAGAATCCTTTGGTCGAGCTGCGTGGCTTGAAACAGAGTGATGCTCCGGAAGATGCAGCCTGCTGTTTTTTGGGACGCATGCGCAGGCTGTACCGTGGGCATTATACGCTGCCGGTTGGGAACTTTTGATTGCTGAAAGAGGTGCGAAGTGCTTATACGCCCATTCACGGCTGTGTATATAGCTGTGTACAGCCGGTAGACGTGACAGACCCCAAGACGCCGCATGGAAAGTGCCAGATGCGCCTGATGCTATCACGCAATGCGTTCACCGAAAAAGAAGGGAAGCGATGAAGATGTATGATGACGTCAGTGTATTGACATGCGTCTTTCTTTTTAAGAGGTGTTAGAGCCGTTCGTCTATAGAATAAAGAGGCTTCACTTCCACGCGGTTGACTGTCGTTGCAAGAGTTGAAGAGCTGCCCTTTTGAAGAGCACGAGGATGCACGAAGTGATCATGCGGCCGTTCACGTCTGACTGTGGGAGTGGGTTCCGCTATCAATGTTCGCAGTGTTCAGTTATTGAAAAATATGCCGCAGAATCTCATTTAAAATCCTACGAGCCTTATAGTATAGAGTAAAGAGATTGGCATTGCCGAACTTTGCTGAGCGGCAACCGAGTTTCATTGGTGGCTGTATACAGCCGCATTATTCTTTACTTACGCTACATGAAAAAGTGCACAAATCAACTCACGTACAATGAACTTTCCTTGTGTGTATGTGTTCTTACCATTTCGGAACATGTACTACACTCAGGGTTTGCAAATGCGCACACCAAATGTTTGATAAGCGTTTCAGCTAACATGTATAACTGAAAGCATTACTACCTTCAATTTACAGGAGCTGTCTACTCCGCCCAACAAAAAAACAAAGGAGAAAAGACAAAAGAGTTGGCTTAGTAACTTGGGTCCTGAAAGTGCAGTTCGAAAACAACAAACCTCTCAAGAAGCCGACCGGCAAGCCCTCTGAACCCTGAAGTACGGTCCCTAGTACCTGAAGAGTTTGCAAACAAGCGAGAGTGTACTCGAACAGGTTTATGCGGCAAAAAAAAAAAAAAGAAAGGGAAAGAGAGGCGCGTTGCCCAACTGTGCGTGTGTATTGTATGCGCCAATGGCGCCCATCCGCACGGACAAAAGAACAGAAACACTTCAGATGAAGAAGAAGCCGCGCACTTCCAACGTTCATTGTCAGTTCGCGTACCGAAGCGACACCAAAGCCGCCGACGCCGGCTGAGTGTTTCGAAAGAAATCAACCACTTCTCTCCGCTCGCGTGCAGCTTTGTGACGTGTCTTCGAACGCTCGCGCGTCTCTCGCGTCTCTTGAGTGAGTATGTACACTACACGGTAAGGGCGCGGTAAGAACAAAGTCGAGTTCGCTGATCATCGCCGCGGCCGCCCGGTTACACGGAAGGAGCTCTCGCGGTCGGCTTTCGCGGTGTCGCCTTTCGCGGCCTCATTTCACTTGCAGATTCGAGGGCGGCGACCACGTCGAGGGTGCTGCCGCCGATGCTTGCACTCGTTCGCTTCTTACAAGCCCGCGCGCCCTTCTGTTGCGCTGCACTACGAGTTGGCGTCAGACAGTGAGTCCGATACTGGCGAAAAGAACGAGGACAACACGACAGGCTCGATTTGTATTGTTTTTTTTTTTTGGACGTCACAACCGTGTAAAGAAAAAAAGCAAAAATTCACGATGGAACAAAAAAAAAAGGCCATGAAGAAAATAAATCGTTACATTTATTTAAATTCATTTAAATGCAGCAGTAATGAAAAAGATGGTAAGTTGAAGTGAATGAAACCAGAGCTTACAGCGAGTGGGGACAGAGCGTACATATCCTATATACATAGGTTCGTCGTCACGGCCTTGAGTAATCCCCCTCTCCCCTTTTTTTCATTGCGTCTTTGCGTCTAAGAAAGGGTTATATTATTGCAAATCAATTCTGCGGAAGCCCACAAGGTGGCGTAAGGGTAACTGACAACCACCCGTTTGTAGCATGAAGCCACAAGGGAAGCTTCTTTAGTTGCCGAAAAATTGTACACATATATTGTACTTTTGTAAACATATACAAATTACACGAATGCCCCGAAACATTAGAATGAAGGATGGCTCCCACTGTATATGTTAGCCACTTTATAGTCAGTTTCTATAGCTATCTGGCACATGTTCATTTCTTGAAGGAGACAAGACTTCTTGTCGAAACATTGACTCCAGCGACATCCATGTTCGAGGATCTTACATCTCATCAAGTCTTCGTCTTCCACTGAACCTCTACCTGGATTTCTACTGCGATGTGACCTGCACAACGAATAACACGTTACGTCCCGGCTATGGTATATTGCGGTTTGTGACCTATACAGCCAAGTGACCCGTTTAAAGAACTGAACATTCGTAAAGCCTCGAGCACTCTTATCTAAAGAGGCGCTGTACTGCATATACGTCGATATTATGGGGATCGTGGGAATCTTTCCTCTCCTCGCACAAAGAGCCATTCTCCGTCCACCGCATCATCTCGGACTGCTCGTTAAGTTCGGTATAGCGGCAACCGCAACACGATCATGGCATCACCCATAACTCTCTTTGTCCTTACCGCTCGCGCAACGACGAAGCACGAGCTCATGCAGCACACGAGTCCTCGTGATTCGTGTAGACGTCTCACAAGTGTGCCGGAACCGAACGCCAGCGATAGTGAACGCTGCAGCTTCCGTGTACAGGGGACACGATTTTATAGTGTCCACCGTGTGCCAGGATCAAATCCTTGTGTTATCTTTCTTTTCTGCGTCCGCAAGCTCCTGCATGGCCGAACTTAAGGCGGAGACGCGATGCGCGCGCGTCGCGTCTCCTGTCGGTCATGGCTCGTGTATAAGATCGCATGTCCAGTGCTGGGCAGCGACAACGAGGAAAACACATCGGTGTCGGCTGTCAGAGAACTCTGCCTTGCCTTCTTTCCGACACACACACACACACACACACACACACACACACACACACACACACACACACACACACACACACACACACGCGCGCGCGCGCGCACACACACACACACACACACACACACACACACACACACACACACACTGATCTGAGAGAGAAGATACGATCCCAACCTTTCCTCCGACAGGAGCAGGCGACCCCCCGGTCGTGCTACGGCACGTCACGATCGACAAGAGATCGCGCGGGAGCCGCCTCTCGATGAAGCCGGCAGGCGCCTTGGAAGACGGCCGCAGTCCCGGGGCACACACCTTCGGCCCTTGACTCCCTCTCATCGCCCCACGTGCGCCTTCGCGACTCCGATCGGTTCACTCGGGCGTCACGAGGCGCATGAAAGACAGCGTCACTGCGCAGGGGGCACGCAACAACGAGAACACTGCCGTCGGGTCACTCGGAATTTTCTTTTCTTTAGACAATCGTTATCCGGTGCCCGTTAGAGGCGGAGGAAAGAGGTGTCTGCTGCTCAGGAGTACTCAGGATTTCTGAATATCATTAAGGTCTGACTCGCACGCCAGTTATAAAACGCTTTCCCTAATTCTGTACAGATTACACATCAGCTTCTTTGGGTATGTCATAATGCTTTGGCGTGTAAGTTCGTAAATGACATTCCCTGTCACGTCGAAAAGTCATACTTAAATTCACATACAGGCTAACTGTGAACATCGATGACGGCGCACATGTTTACATGACACTACATGTATACGTCATCATCATTTTCATGTTTCTCGCAGGACGAAGGCCCAGGGCTATTATAGCAATCTCCAATTCATCTCTCTTGTGTTTTAGACTAGGATATCGAAGCGTTGGGTGGGCGCAAACCCCGTATTCCCCCGGCTGTTCGAGTACACCGAGGTTTGCGGCACCCTAACCTAAATCGTTCTAGTGAGTTGTGCCCCTTCGATGTCTTGTACCAGCTGACACAGCACATTACGCCCGCAAATTTCTTAATTACATCGATGCCAGGTTGATGCAATTCACACACACTCGCACGTACACGCACTTATTCGCGCGCGCGCGCGCGCACACACACACACGCACACGCACACACGCACGCACACACACACATACATACATACATACATACATACATACATACACACACATACATACATACATACATACATACATACATACATACATACATACATACATACATACATTACATACATACATACATACATACATACATACATACATACATACATACATACATACATACTACATACATACATACATACATACATACATAGAGAGCAATGCATTTTTCTACTTTTTGATTGTGCCAGTGAGCTGTTTCTGGTCTAGAGAGGATTACTCGCCAGCACCAAGCTAAATCCGCTATTTCAGCGTTTTAGCCCTCCATAACTGTGCTTTGAGCACTGCATCGATTTTTCCCACACAACTGCCGCTAAAGGATTAGGAGCATTACAGAGTAAACAAACACGCAGTATTGAATCGATTATACTGTAAGCTTATGTGCATAGAATGCCAGGGGCGTAGTCAGAAATTTTTTTCGGGGGAAGGGGCGGGGTGCAACCACCCTCTACGTATGCTCACGCGTGCGTTTGTATGCGAGCGTCTACACACACACTCATTATATATATTATATATATATATATATATATATATATATATATATATATATATATATATATATATATATATATATATATATATATATATATATATATATATATAGTAGTGAAGAAGATCCTCCGTGAGAACAGTAACAACGGAAGTTTTTATTTCGGCCAGAGGCTGGAGGCTGGCCTTCATCAGGAATAAGGGTACATGTTGCTTGCACTCATATTTATACCGTCTTCTACGAAAAACGAGAGAGAAAGCAAACCTGTGTTTAACTTACAGCACGAACTTCCCCAATGTAAACAGAATCCTTAAGCGACATTACAACATACTGGAACAAAGTTTACGTCTGAAGCGCGCATTTCCATCTGCCCCTGGCGTAGTTTATCGACGATCGCGCAACCTCAAAGACACACTTGTAAACTCCCAAATCAATACTTCAAATCCCAATAATTCATTCAGACAAACAAGGTAACCAGCACACAATCCAAGTTTTCAAATAACATGCGAGGAAATCGAACATGCGATTCCTCTAATGTGGTATATCTACTCGAACGCAACTTGTGCAGCATGCAGTACATCGGACAAACAGAAACACCATTTAGGATCCGTTTTAATAATCACAGGGCCCGCGCAAAATCAGCCCCAAATCTACCTCTATCGAAACTTCTTAACCTCCCCGGCCATTCCTTCGACAAATTATCAGTCGCACTCTTAGAAATAGGATTCAAATCAAACCGGGAACGTGAACAACGCGAGTCATACCTCATACACCGGTTTAACACCCTCGAAAGAGGCATAAATGAGGACCCGGGTACACTTGCAACAATTAAAGCACTGTAGAATAATAATAATAAACATAACAGTTGAAGATCTCGCGGCACTGTAACTGCGACGATGACTGGACAGTTACAAATATATTTTATTGTCAACTATTCTCTCTGAAGTACTACTGTCGTCTTTTCCCACCTCTATCTTACTAACCGACCAATGGTTTTAAGCTTGACATGTCTAACAGCCACCGCGTACACAAGCAAGAGCCCCCGAACGCAGAATTCCAGAACAAACTAGTATTTACATTAAACGCCCGTTTGCTTCTCCTTGCGGCAATGCGCGGTGTCCCCCTCGAAGCGAGACGTCGCCGTAGTAATGAGTTAATATCTCAACTCCTTTTCTGCCCGCGCCGCCTCGCCGGAGTCGCGGGGCGCCGTGCTGTTGAGGAACAGTATGCGAAGGGAGGGAAGAATAGACGAAAGACCCCAACCGATTGCTCCACCACTGTCGTCCAGTCAAGGACGCCGACACCTGAATGGTGACTGTCGTTAAAAAGCAAGGGGGCGACACGAACACTCGGTAAGCGAGTAGGTCGTTGGACGTGCACTTCCGCACACACCAGCCTTTCCCGTTGCCGGCCACTCGTACACGTTGTCTACATTAAAGGTACCGCCACCCGAACACACACAGAACGCGATGCTTCCGAAGATATAAGCATTGACGACGCCACTTGCGCAGTGACCCCTGGAAATTTCACCGCCTCATGTTCTATTTTTTTTTCTCTCTCTTTCTCTTTCTTCCTCTCTCGTTTTTCGTACAAGACGCTATAAATATGAGTGCAAGCAAGACGTACCCTTATTCCTGATGAAGGCCAGCCTCTGGCCGAAACTGTCGAAATAAACATTTCCGTTGTCACTGTTCTCACGGAGGATCTTCTTCACTGTTTGCAACGCTACGGCCACTTTCGCCACCATGCGTGCCTATATATTAATGATGCAGAACTATCGATGGTACTATCGATACTATCGATAGCTGAGTCACTATCGAACTATCGATGGTAAAAAATACTATCGATAGCGCTGTCGATAGTAAAAATTCGATGATACTATCGATAGTATAAAATCAACAGCGCGGACTTGCTGCAGAATAAACTTGGTTCCCAGCGCGCTTGGTACATAGTGTAGCCGGAGGAGCAGGCTGAAGCGCAAGAAAGTTGACATGCTTGTGTTCTTCACCAGAGTGCTTTGCTGACACATGATCATAAAGTCAAACTGTTCAGCTGTAGCGGAAAGGAAGCCTTTACATGTGGTGGGACTGGGCGGCTTCAAATTGATATTGCATTTTATCATTTCAAAATAAAAAAATATCAGGAAGTTAATTGTAAGGAGTAACTGGTTGCTTTTGAATACGAATTCATTGATGGATATGTTCCGCCATTTTCACTGCGGAAATAATTAATTTCTCTGGCAAAAATTGCTCATAAATTAAGCGAAGCTGGTAGTAGGCTATCGCAAATATTTTGGCAATATGGCCGGCCAGCAACCGCACCATTATTCAGACCACTGTCGATAGTATTACCACGTGGTTGTGGCGGGGAAGAATTCTGCAGCAAGACTGCAAACATTACGGCGTGGTCTGCGTCAAACGTTGCTAACAGTCTTAGTGGGTGAAACCCGAATACGTCAAAACAAAGCAATAAACACGCGTGGCAGTAATATAGCTATAGTAATATTAACGATTGTACTACCGATAGTTTGTTTACGCTATCGATAGTTTCAAAGATACTATCGATAGTCAATTAACCGATAGTTCTGCATCACAACTATATATATATATATATATATATATATATATATATATATATATATATATATATATATATATATATATATATATATATATATATATAGAGAGAGAGAGAGAGAGAGAGAGAGAGAGAGAGAGAGAGAGAGATAGAGAGAGAGAGAGCTTAAACAGCCCCCCCTCCCTCCCCACCCATCGGGGTACAACCCAAGGAAGTTTTTTTCAACCTCCTTGGTTTAACCTGTCCCCAAATTGAGGGGGTAAGGGGGGGGGCCGGGTTTGAATCCCCTAATTCCCCTGGCGACGCCAGTGTAGAATGCCGCTCCGAGACCACGTGATGTCGCACCCCTCGAGTGTGCACGGCTGTCAGTACCTCCCTTGTCGGGTCCGCCTTCACGCCTTTCCTGGACCGCGCCAGCTGAGTCTGCTCCCTCGAAGTTTCATTCCGGTCACGTTCGGTGACAAGATGTGGCCCGCAGCGCGCGTCGTCTTCGTCGCACGAGAGAGCCACCGTTGCTGTAGTTGCGCGCTCGCACGCCGTACTCGCACGCAGGACCATGCACAGCAACTCAGCGAGACTTCTAGAACCGGTCGTGTTGTACAGCCTTTTACCGCTTGGACCTCTCGCCCACAAACATCATGCAGTACCGACTTGCATCGCCGCCACTTTCGCTCGTTCTTTAGTTGTTCTTTTTTTTTTTTTCGTGTTCCGTGTAACGCAACGCGAGCAAATGTTGCAGGCAGTGCTGCGACGTGCTCGCTGTGTGGTGCTCAAAAATAAAAAGAAATGTTTGGTGTACTGGGAGCTCCTCATGTAACTGCTGCATTTTTATTGTATTTAACTAGAGTGTTCGTTGTAGTTGTCTCAACACTTTTCTTTTTTCTGTTTTCTCCCGGCCCTCTCCAGGGGCATAGGCGCCCACTTTATTTTTCTCTTGGAAGTGTTTTTATATGTCTAACTAATAATAATAATAATAATAATAATAATAATAATAATAATAATAATAATAATAATAATAATAATAAATCTCGAGCTCATACTGGCTACTCATTGTCTCTTGCTTGTTTGGGCTGGCATGATGAGTGAATAATATAACGAATTGAAATAAAAGCAAAGCATGTAAATTTCAGGGGAACAAAGAAATAACTATATTATAAAGAAGGGAAGCACTGGTTTCCTTGCTCCACCCAAAAAAAAAAACGCTCATATCCGGTATGAGGAAATCGCCTATTCGGTCGCTAATCCAAATATCCTTTTAAAAAACCCCGTTTTCATTGTTTCCCATGCTGTTCATCACCTTAGCTTTCTTGCGCCTGTTTTTCAGCCAGATCTTTTTAGAGCATTATTAAGCGCGGACACAAGAGAAGGGCCTACCTTCTTTTAGTTAATTCTACACTCATTTACCTTTAATTACCTTCTTTTAACATGAACCCTTATAAATGTGGTCAACTTTCTGTCGTTCTAATCATAATGATGAGAAAATAATAACGTGATACTTTGGGCGTTTCCTGATATACGGTGCCGCAAATATCAGCTAACTGTCGACGCGAAAATGCCATGGAAGCCCGTGTTTTAAAAGAAATCCTCAGGTGATCGAAATTTCTGGAGCCCGCACTAGGGCGTGCTTCATAATCATATAGCAGAAAAATCTACGGTAACTCTTGCGTTAGCTATTTCTCGTTTGAAGCCAGGACGGGAGTAATGCGGACTAAGACGTACCGAGCCAAGTACAACAGCGATAGTATAGTGACTAGAATAGCGATAGACACACTGTGCGGGGCGTGTGCAGAGGAGGAGGGAACGCCTGGACACCTGACACCTATAAGTAAACGGCTTCACCGTACAGTCCATGGCAATGGGGCTGAATTTTTCAAAGCATGGAGTTAGTCGGCGGAAGCCACTTCATTATGAGTGACGGCCAGGTGGCGTGAGCCGGCCGGGCCCGATCAAAATGTTACAGCCCCATTCATCCATCCGTTGTTTCGGCCCGCAAAGTCCAAGAATTACTATTCAATAACATCATCCAAGTGAGTAAGTTGACCCTACTCTCGAACAATTCTTTTTTACAAGTCCCGAAATAACAAAGAGAGAAACGATCTTTCCCTTATTAGTAAATTAATCTTTCACAATTTCAAAATCACCGTACTATCCGGGAGATGCACGCTTGGGAAGCGAAAAGACTCACAAGGAGTAAATTCGGGTGGCGACGCCACATTGAAGTTTCCGCACCAAACGCTATGACGTCATATATTTTGACAACACCTACTGGGCCCTACGTAGCCCCTAATCGGTAAAAATGAAGTGCATTGTCTTCTAAGGGGACCGTAGATTTAACGTACCAAGTTTCACGAAACTTCGTTGAGCCAATGTCGCCAAAATACGAAAAATACACTTTGAAATCCGTGACGTCGTGCACGCAGCATTTCGGACGCGAAATTTAAAAATGAAACTTTGTCCTTGATTTTCTTCTCTGTTCACAAACCTATGACGGCGAAATTAACGACATTGGAGTTCTCAGGGTACAATTTATCAATCTAAGCCCCTTCGTTATTTCATTTTAGTGTCCCTTTAACGTATACGGACACCTGTTTTTTCTCCGTCGTCCGCAGATATAAGCTGCCCGAGAGCATACGAACATGGGTCACACGCACATATACCCTATATACGCATGTGGCGCCGAAGAAGCTGGCCTGCGCAATCGGCGGAAGCCACTTTTCCCAACTTGCACAACGCTGCAGTGTTCTAGTACAGGCCGTCCTTATCCGACCGCCCATCGGCGAGTATATTGCTACAGACGGGCGCGACCCGCCGACGACGGCGCGGCGGCGTCCGCTAAACATGCGCCGAGCACATTTTGGCACCGGCGGTTTTTATGGACTCCTCGGGACTTGTCGAACCAGACGGCCGACACGGTTGCGATAAGTTCTCCTGGTTCGCCTCTCTGCCTGCCTGCCGGTATCGGAGATAGGAAGGGATGTCTTGCTGTACGGGTCTCTGCTTCTCTATGTACAGGCACGAGAAGATTGAAGAAAACGAGACAAGAAGAACATGGGAAACGCGAGCTCTAAGACAGATAGATGGAAAGAGATGGGCGGCGGAGGCTTTGATTTGCCTTTGGGGCGCGTTCCGCCCCATCAGAGTACGGGCTCCCTCTCTTCTCTCAATACGAAGGCGGCGTTGTGTGATAGTATGCGTGCTCAAATGCGTGCGCGCGCGCATGTGTGTGTGTGTATGTATGTGTGTGTTAGAAACCCGCCTGCGAACACATGTACGTGCGCGCGATCAAACATCGCGAGGTCTCTTCTTCAAGCGGAATGGTTTCAGCGAACGGCCGCGTGCCGCGGTTTTTCTTTCCGACGCCGGCACACTGCTTTGCGTTGAGCTTCGACAAAGGTACATACAAACAGTCCGGGTAGCGATGCTTATTGATCTTGTCTTGTTCCTAACCCTGAGAGATGGGCGTTGCGTCGGTGAGATAGCAAGTTTTCTTCCATGTTGGATCGCGGTAAACGTTTTTGAGATGCCGCACTGCTTCATAGAGCGCGCGCCAAATTTGTTATGCGGATCCCACGTACACACCAAATAGAGCGTGTATTTCTGTTTTCCTGTTTTGTCTCATCGCGCTGCAATGATTTATGGACAATCCACGTGCACTCCGACGTGTGCCGCAAAAGCTATATGCATGTGTTTTCTTGCGGTAACAGTCTCGTTTCACAACTGAGCAGGATGACTTTCCCTTCTTTCTTTCTTCTTTGAACCATAAATTATGCAGTCTGCACTTGCTTAAATTTGGGTTGTCAGACTAGACTAGACCGAGAGCTGTCAGATCAGACAGCTCTCGGGCTGTCTGATCTGTTGGAGGCCTATTATATTAGAAAGAAAAGTGGTGACTGTGTAAGCAATACATCTACTAGATTATTTCAGTCCAAAATATGTTGTTTTCTTTATAAGTATCTGCCCCGCTAGGCTGATGAGTGAATGCAATGGTATCTGCGCATGGCATAAGTCCCTATATATTGCTACGTCTTTCTATGAATAAACGAGTTGAAAGTTTATCGCCCGTGTCGTCGTACCTGTCCTCGTCTTTTGTGTGCGGTCAAGATATCAAAACAGTAAGCACCAACTAGGCCAGACTCAAGTTCTTCTGAAGGATATATCTTTGTGACGTCACTGAAGAATCGTGCAATACTTTCAATGTTGGCAGATAATCGAGACCTACCTTTCGAAGTTTTGAGGCACGTAGCGCCGGAGCTGAGTAGTATTGCAAGTCCGAGCTTTGAGGGAATCGTTAGATTAGTCAGCAGGCGTATTACTGTAGGCTTCTAGCTTGCAGGTATATGACGGCATAAAAGAAATGCAGAGAGCAGAAAAACGCAAGGGCACACTTCTGTTGACTCTCGTTATTTCGTCCTGCTTCTGAGCGAACAATCACTAGTTCTGGAAGGCTACCAACTTTCTCAAATCAGTTCCCTACTCAAGCGTATTATTATTTCGCGCTGAAGCAATATTCTAAAGCTTTTTCTGAATTGCGCCGTCTACCATAACATCACAGCAAAGGGGGCGAGAGACGAGAAAGCAGAAAGTCAGTGAGGTCAACTTGCGCAGCTGTTTTGGTGTTTTGGTTTTGCGATAAGTTGAGCAAATGCGCATGCGTCAAGGCGACGCGGCAACGCGGCGTGGCGCAAAAAGGGGCTGTCTGAACCGAGGCGGGAAACAATTCAACATGAATAATCCTTTTTCTTTTTTTCTTTTCCTCCAAAAGCAGCGCACCTGACGGCCAGCGTAGGCGGGGTGGCGGAGCGGCCGCTCGGCCAGGATCTGGCGTTGTGGGGTGTTTCTCCTAGTGATGCAGAACTATCGGTAAATTGACTATCGATAGTATCGATAGTTTCTTTGAAACTATCGATAGTGCAGACAAACTATCGATAGTACTACACTGTAAAAAAAAATTACTCCCAGGTGGGAGTAAAATGCTTGTCCTCTAGCGACCCCCCCATTCGGAGTTTTTTATACTCCGGTCTTCCGGAGTAAAGCATTTACTCCG
Organism: Rhipicephalus sanguineus; assembly: GCF_013339695.2. Classification (NCBI taxonomy): domain Eukaryota; kingdom Metazoa; phylum Arthropoda; class Arachnida; order Ixodida; family Ixodidae; genus Rhipicephalus; species Rhipicephalus sanguineus. The sequence continues at coordinate 145,931,084 of NC_051181.1, read as the reverse complement.
GCTGGCCGGAGTTATTGCGTGGCGCCTCCGGAGTGTTTCTGCCGCTCCTTCACTCCGGCTGGCCGGAGTTATTGCGTGGCGTCTTCGGAGTATTTTTCACTGTTCTTTTACTCCGGCTGGCCGGAGTTTTTGCGCGGCACCTCCGGAATATTTTTTGCCGTTCTTTCACTCCGGCTGGCCGGAGTGACTGCGTGGCACCTTCGGAGTATTTTTCGCCGTTGTTTCACTCCGGCTATCCGGAGTTTTTTCGTGTCACCTCCGGAGTATTTTACGAATCTCCTTACTCCGTCCGGACGGAATTTCAGTGAGATGCATCGGGAGTATTCTTCTCTTTGCTTCGCTGCTACAGTTTCTTCACTCTATGCTGATCGTGTCACGCGTTGTTGGTTACATAAGGGAATTCTCATCGAAACACTGCAGAGTCACTGTGTACTTTTATCCACAGACCTCTAGCAGATGAAAGTCAAGAGAACACGTGAGTTCTTATTATTTCATTTATTCACAATAAGCTGCAGTTTTCTGTTCATGAGCCAGCATTTGGGAAAGCAATACAAGAAACAAATATGCAAAAGGCCACCAAAAAACAAAGCAGAAGTCAGATCACGTGAAACCAACGGCGCTCAAGTTTTAAGCGCAGCGTGTCGAAATGAAGCCCAGAATGCTGCAAAAGAATGCACAACAAACGAAGGAAGCGTAGTCGCCGGAAACCATCCACGACGGACCGTCCATCAGATTCATTGACGACGCAAGGATTCAGCTGATTTCTTCCTGCATAATTTAGCAAAAAAAGTTGTACATGAGAACTAAGTCATGCCACAAACACGAAAACTGAGGACACTGAAGCCACAGATACTCATTAAATTACATACAGGGTGGCAGTCCATGAGAACACCCAGGTTCTTACAGCATAGTCAATACTAAAATTAACGACAAACTTTGACAGAGCAGCACTAATTAAACGGACCACACAAAGTACACAATATCACAAAGAAGTCAATATAAAGAAGCACATCCCACGTACTCTGGTGTCAGCCAGCCGCTCTATGATAAAAACACACCTCCGCGCCGCGAACAAAGTGCAAAACGCGCGAAACTTTTCCATACAATTATAAATCGATACCTCTACTTCTGCTCAGTCTTTCAAAACTTTCTTTTTCACTAAAATGAGCGAATTTCAGTACTCTCGACGAAAGTATCTCGAATGCCTCTCCCGATTAAATTGCTAATTTTATAAAATATCATTACTGGTTATTACAGTTGCATTTCAATCTGTTCTTATCGTCCTACTTCCCGCATATTAGGCGCTTCCAGTTTTTATGCTTACGACCGCTCCATAAGAAAAGCGTTCCTCTATTCTGCTTTCCAAAACAGGCTTCGAGGCAAGTTGGCGTTGTACCTTTCTTTCTTAATTTGCTGCGCCCGCTCTGTCATGAAACTTTTCGTAACGGACATTTTTCAAAATAGTTATTGCCTGGTAAGACGACGATGTGTACACAACTACTGCACGTAGAAAAACACGTCGATCCACTTCGTAACGCTTGGCCCAACACACACACAAAAAAAATGCAGCCTCGCTCACTGCTTCGCATGAAACCGATTGCCACAAGGCGTGGGATCTGCCGAATATTTAATACCTTGTTATTCTGTCTACATGTTAACATTGTCTCCCAACATTTGAAAAGGATACTCTACGTCTCTTATTCGATCTTCGGCTTTCTTTACGCAATGCTTCGCCGATCGCACATGTTGTTCCTCCGGTGTACATCGTGCAAACTCCTGTTCCCGTTTTGCTTTCATTTTCTTTTCGATGCGTCGCGGATTCTAATATTTCAAGAGCTATCTTCAGTCTATGTATTTCATGTAGCTTGATGCAACGAGGGCCGTCGTTGGCGGCCGGTGCGCGAACAAGGCCGTCGGCAACGGCGATTGCAGACGGGATCCGATGGAACTGGATCTACTCCCCAGCTTTATCCCTATTTGCATAGCTGTTTGTGCCGCCTGCAGTTCAGCCTGTCTGCTCGGGCTTGGTTCCCGGGGCCTTTCGGCAGCGCAGGACACAAGCGACGAGAGCACAATGAAGCGCAGCCAACATCCAGCACCGCGTCCCCGCAGCTAGCGCCTGCTCCTTTCTGGCACTCACATGCCATTAGTCCGCGCCTCCACCCCCAACCCGTTTCTGTGCCAAGCGACCCCCGCCTTCCTTTCGCATTTTCCGTCACCCACAGACTGGTCTCGACACCCCTCTCTCCCTTTCTTTTATGGACGGACCACATTCTCGGCAGTGTCAATTACATTCCTACATTGATATTTCAGATGCCACTTATCATATGAAATAATTTTTTTCGCCAAAATGAGCACGTATATGCGTTCTAAAAATCTGTACCAAACACATTTCTCTAGCTCAATTCGTTAAATATATAAAAAATTAATACTGGTTTCAGTTTTTCATGTCCTATTAGTTCCGTTTATATGAAAGATCAAGAATATTAACACTTAATGATAGACCCCGACCTGGCGTATATTAATATCGAAAGCGGACAAAATTACCTTTTATTTATACTAACCAGGCCAACCATATCTCTTTACCAATTAGATTTACTTATCACTTAATAACTCTTTATTGAATTAACCCACAACTATGATGTTTTCCATGAATGCATATCGCTAGGGTCACTCTGCGCTCCGAATATTACAGTGCTCTGTTTAAGTTACCGCAGTTATCCATATTAAAAAAAAAGAACACCTGGTCCAAACAACGCGTTTTCTAAATTTCCGCTGGATTTTTTTACTGCCATCCTGTAATGCCAACCTAGTCTTCGTAATCTCTTTGGTTATCAACATAACAGTACCCAATTTTAGCACTTTTCGAGAAAAATGACGCAGATAATTCAACAAGAGCTCACTCACCAGGTTTGCGCCGCACCCGCGACCGTCCGCTTGTTCGCCACTCGCGAGATCACAATGTGTCGTTTGCTGCACGGCACCATCACGCGATTAGGGCACCGCAACTTGCTGCTGTCGATGAGATGACAACCTTCGTTGACGCTTGTAGTCGCTTGTAATGTCCGCAATGTGCATGGAACGATTTCCTTTTCCGAACGCGGGCCGAAGGCTTCGGACAATCCTCGCTGCACTACGACGGGGACACACGCGCTTCAGGCAGGGTCACTGAGGAGACAGGGGATTGGAATGCAAGGCAAGCGAACTCGTCGGACGGGTTGGACGGCCGGCGGCTTGTCCTCAAATTCTTGCTCGCAGGCCTGAAAACCTGTCTAGGAGGTGTTGGTGGAAACCGGTCGGCCGGCGAGGCTGCCTACGTCACTCCTCCAGCAGCCAATGAACGTCGCTGAGCGATGCCGCCGACGTATTTGCGGCACGTGCACCGGAGTATATTCAGGGAAAGGGCGCCCTTTTCCTCCCATCCGTCGCCCGCGGGAGGAGAACGGCGGTGAATGAACGCATATACTCCGGCAAATTCCGACGTGTTCGAGTTGGGGAGAGGTCACCGGAGTTAGGCGGGAGCATCATCCCCCAAGACCTCCCAACTGGGTACATTTTCGTTTACAGTGTACTATCGACAAACTATCGATAGTGCACTCGGTAGTACCATGGTAAATATTACTAGCGATATTACTGCCACGCGTGTTTATTGCTTTGTTTTGATGTAATCGGGTTTCACCCACAAAAACTGTTAGCAACGTTTGATGCAGACCACGCCGTAATGTTTGAGAGTCTTCACGATTGTTTGAGATCATTCTCTTAAGGTTACGCGCGGGACGCGAATAGTCAAGTTTATTCGAGAGATTACGCGAGCACCAGCGATAACGCTGTAAGGTTTGATGACTGATGTATAAAAGACAACGCTTTCTACCGATGATCAGATTACTCGACGGCCGACGACTGTTCTCGCCGCTCTCAGTGCGCAGCCTGTATCGCTTGTATTAAATGCGAAGCATTTCTTAGCGAACTTCTGCGACTTTGAGCGTATCTATCTATCTATCTATCTATCTATCTATCTATCTATCTATCTATCTATCTATCTATCTATCTATCTATCTATCTATCAATCTATCTATCAATCTATCAATCAATCAATCAATCAATCAATCAATCAATCAATCAATCAATCAATCAATCAATCAATCTATCTATCTATCTATCTATCTATCTATCTATCTATCTATCTATCTATCTATCCGCCTACGACTTTGTGCTCTCCTGGTCGCTTGGTTCATCGAATGTGCACCAAAATTGGTATGGCGTAACACGACTGTATGACGAACATAAATGACAAGTCATAACATAAAAATCATGACACGCATGTCATGTACAGCATGATTTACATGCTACGCTCATGGTGCGCTGGCGGCCGTTTCGCTAGTTTGATATGCACCAAAATTGGTATCTTGCGACGTGACTGTATAATGAACATAAATAACACGAGTTAACATGAAAATCATGACACGCATGTCATGTACAGCATGACTTACGTGCCACGCTCATGGAGCGCTGGCGGCAGTTTCGCTAGCTTGATCTACCCCGAAATCGGTATTGCGCGACGTGACTGTGTGACGAACATAAAAACTCGAGTTAACATGAAAATCATGACACGCATGTCATGTACAGCATGACTTACGTGCCACGCTCATGGGGCGCTGGAGGCGGTTTCGCTAGATTTATATACACCAAAATTGGTATTGCGTGACGTGACTGTGTAACGAACACAACACGAGTTAACATGAAAATCATGACACGCATGCCATGTACAGCATGACTTACGTGCCACGCTCATGGGGCGCTGGCGGCGGTTTCACTAGATTTATATACACCAAAATTGGTATCTTATGACGTGACTGTGTGACGAACATAAAAACACGAGTTAACATGACAATCACGACTCGCATGTCATGCACAGCATGAATTACGTGCCACGCTCATGAGGCGCTGGCGGCGGCTTCGCTAGCTCGATCTACCCCGAAATTGGTATTGCGCGACGTGACTGTGTAACGAACATAAATAACACGAGTTAACATGAAAATCATGACACGCATGTCATGTACAGCATGACTTACGTGCCAGGCTCATGGTGCGCTGGCGGCCGTTTCGCTCGCTTGATCTACCCCGAAGGTGGTATTGCGCGACGTTACTGTGTGACGAACATAAATAATAGGAGTTAACATGAAAACCATGACACGCATTTTCCTCAATGACATACAAGGCGATGTATGCAGCTCTTTGCCGGCTGCTTCGCATTACATCGATTCCCACAATGCGTGGGATCTGCCGGCTTTTTTTTAGTTTTGATTTTCTGGTCACAAGATTGCCCAAATAAAAAGCTCCATATTTCCCAGCCTTCTTGCAGCATTCTTCACCGTCACAACCACATGACAATACTATCGATAGTGGTGAGAATAAGGATGCTGTTACGGGTCGGCCATATTGGCAAAATATTTGTGATAGCCTACTATCAGCTTCGCTTAATTTATGAGCAATTCTTGGCACAAGAAATAAATTATTTCCGCAGTAAAAAGGGCGGAATATGTCAATCAATAAATCAATAAATTCACATCCAAAAGCAACCAGTTACACCTTACAATTAACAAACTTAGTTCACGATATTCTTTGTATTTTGAAATCAAAAAGAGCATATAAATTTGAAGCTGCGCAGCTCCACTACATGCAACCCCTTCCTTTCCGCTACAACTGAAAAGTTTGACTTTATGGTCATGTGTCAGCAAAGCACTCAGGCGAAGAACACAAGTATGTCAACTTTCTTGCCCTTCAGCCTCTTCTTCCGGCTCCCCTATGTACCGCGCGCGCGGGGAACCAAGTTTATTCTGCAATGAGTTCGTGCTGTTGGTTTTATACTATCGATAGTACCATCGAATTTCTTACTATCGATAGCGCTATGGATAGTATTCTTTACTATCGATAGTTCGATGGTGACTCAGCCATCGATAGTATCGATAGTGCCATCGATAGTTCTGCATCACTAGTTTCTCCCCATCTCATATACACCGCAGGCTCACTCACCTGCGCGCTCACTAACGACAGAGTTATGTGCCGGCGTTCCCGAGAAAAACCCCTTTCGATGTGGGCCGCTCTGCAAGCAGCTAATCGGACACCTGCAGTCAGCCCTGTTCTTGGCATCCATTCGTTATTTATTTTTGCTTTCTTCCTTTGTTTCTGCGAGTCAAGAAAAAAACGGTGCGTCGCAAATTGCCGACTATCGGGCCCGAGGTGCATCGAGATGAAGGAAAACAAGAAACACAGAGGAATCCAAGACGGAAGGTCTGACGGTCAGCCAAGGGAGGAGAGGGGGGGAAGGCAGGTTATCCACGCACAGCGAGGAGGGGTGCTGTGAAAAATGGAAGCACCGAGCTCTTCCGAGCGCGAGGGCACGAAGATGGAAAAATGAGACGGAGAGCAAAGTGGGGAGAGATACCGGCACCACTGTAGTATAGCGGTGGTGCGCGCGCGTTGCGTCAAGGTCATCTCACGTTGTGGCCGGCAGAGCGGGCTCCTTCTCTTTAGAGCACCGCCGCGCCCTCCCCTCCCGTCGAGAGAGAGCTCCCGGTGGCGTGGCCGCCACGATGGTGCCGCTGCTTGCTGAGCGAGGAAGACTGATGGACAACCTCCGTAGCTGGGAGCGCAAGCATCCTGTACAGTGGAGTGGCAGTGCGCTGGTTCGAGTGTTCGAGAGCAGACCAGGAACATGCTCGCTCGCACCATGCCCGCGGTCAGCAGCTGCTCGCCCGAACTTTAAACACAGTGTCCGGGAGTGCCTCGCGCTTGAAACCCTGTTGAAACCCCTGTTTTGACTTATTCCGCGGATGGGTCGACGCACGCTAAATAAACAAAAGTTGGGCACTGTGAAACGTCTCCTATGATATACTGAGGAAATCAATAATGAATGCATCCTTCCAAGACAGATTCGCCTTCCAGAACACTGTCTATAGATTACAATACCTTGGCATTCTAGCTCCTGAGATAAAAACAGTAAACCGAACCTATGCGCCCCATCGTAATCCCTAAAACTGTTGCGTTTTGTTCTTTTTCCTTTCTTCGCTTCTTAAACGTATCACGGCTTCATATATTTTTTCTTCTGTTTTGCGCCGTTAAGTTTCAATGCTTGTTAGGTTGAGCACGATTTTCTGTAGAATGCGGCGTAGTCCCCCTCTATCGATAAACGATTTGCTGGATACGGCAGACGCTCTTGGAACGCACTATCTGCAACTGCTGCGGAAACATTAGGGCGTTGCCGCCGCTCCTCCGCATTCTTTTTTTTTTTTCTGGGCGTTTTACCGCTCAAGCCTCCTGTCAAGACAGCCAATTGCGGCTTTGAGCCTCAACGTGTTTGGAAGAGCAGTGCGCAATGGCCGACAGCCGCTCCAGTCACCATTGCATCGCCTCACCCATTTTCTCGTCCGTTGGCGGTGCGTTGCCGGCAGGTAGACCTGACTCGCGGACCGATCACCTGGACGGAAGATTTCCCACCTTCGAGCTGCTTTCCCTCCTAGCTCCTTCGTCTTCATTTTTTTTTTTTCTCTCTTCTAATCTTTCTTGTAGCCCTGTAGCTCGTGCGCCGTCCCCATCAGAGCACGTCCACTGCCATCCATCCGAGAAAAGCAGCTGAACGAGTGGAAGAGCGCGTGACAGGGTGTTAATGGTGCCAGCAGGAGGCAGCGGAGACGTGTTTCTGTGAAGGGTCGTCTTCATGGCTCCCTTGTTTGTTGCTGTTGACTGTGCTAACACTTTGTTGTCGATAGCGTTCTTGTATTTACTTCCACGGTCTCTGAAATATTGCTGATGAAGGCTTTACTGCTGCCCTGAAAACGCTGGAAGTGGGAATTGTGCTTGAAAAGTTCGGGAATATAGGAGGAAAGGAGGAAAGGGGAACGCGGCGGAGTGAACGGGTTTTTGCCGCTCCACTTCGCAAGGCCGTGCCATGTGTGCGCGATGACGGGATCTTCACGAACTATCATGTGGATGCTTGAATATAAAGAAGACAAAATGGTACGGGGTTCTCATGGGAGGAGGCTTTGTCCAGCCCGACTTTCAAGGACCGGCAGAACCTCGTAGTGCGGGCGTGGCGGCAGCCCTATCTAACGGAGTCCCATAATAGGGATCCGCGCCCGACCCTCTCCAGCATACCTACACGGTATGTAATTTTCGCAGTAAATGTTTTATTCATTCATTCGATGAACCTAAACACGAAGGCATTGTTTACGAAGAAGAGCACTCGCTGAAAATACAAAACCGCGCCATACAGCTTTATAGAGGTGCCCAGCACTCTTCGTCAGTGAGACGACGCCTTCAGAGCTTCCGCCGTTTCGCTGCAACCAACACGCGACCGTCAGGAGATCGAGTGCTCTTCGCTGCATTCGGCTTTAAGTCACCGGCGCAAGTTCGCCGTGTCTATGCTATCAACACACCGCAGTACATTTTACTCTTCTTTGCAGCGACAGCACTGCAGCATGGAAAATAAGCCGTGCACCACTGATCTTCGCGCCGAGGCGGCAGGGCAGGCAGGGCTTGTCTGTCCCGCGCGGTGCGCGTTCCCCCATGCATCCGCCGCAGCAACGGCGGCGCGATGCTATCGGCACCCTTCGGCGGCGAGAGTCTGTTATATATGGCACCGGTGATTGTCTGCCCAGATTAGGCCTGCACGCGGCGGCGGGCGCTCTCTCAACGTTCGCCGCGCATTTCAAGCCGCACCGTAGTGCTGTGTGTGTGTGTGTGTGTCTCGGTTTTGTGTACAGTAATATACACACACGGCGCGGTTCCGTCTCCTTGTCAGCCACTCCCTTGCGAGTAGACGGTCGTGCCATGCGCCGCAGAGTGGCCATGTGGTTCTTCTGCGTGTACACACGTACAAACACACCCGTGCATGTGTACTGCTTGATAAGCGAACGGAGTGTTTCTCTTATAGACCCCGTTCGCCAGACGCTCGAGCGCTACAACTCCTTCTTTTTTTCTTTTTTTTTCCGTACGCCGATCATTATTATAACTTCCGCGGGAGGGCAATGAAGCATGATGTAAGACAGCGGTCGCAACGTTCCCGAGCTGTCTCGTGTCAAACAACCGTACGCAACTCTAATTAGACTTGAAAGGACTTGAAAATGAAGGAGTGGGTGAGCCAGTCAAAACAGCACGATAACAGAAGCCCGCAGATCAGTATATATAGGCTTTCCGCTTGTTTGTTTAGGATATAGCTGTCTAAAAGTAAAACATATATGGGATATGTCACGTACGGCGCTTCAAAAACAAGAAGGAAAGCTAAAAATAAAAGCCTCGTGGAGGCCGTGCTGCGTCAGTAATGTCTCTCGTGCGTGTAGGATTAGGTGATTACTTTGGTTACGCAGCCATACGGAGGTGTACTGTAAATGAAAACCTCTTGAAAAAAAAGTAATCTTATTACTGCAGCCATCATGAAAACGAGGTAACGTCACTGAGCGTTCACGTAAATTAATCAACACGAACTTGTATACAGATGATTTCTCGTGACTCAAGGTTTATCAACGAGCACGAGAAGACCAGCCCGAGAGACAAATATAGAAAACTTCTGCCAATTATAAGTGAAGAGGTTGATCTAGCAGTACAGGCTTGAAATATAATTCCGAGTGTAATACATGAGAAATAAAGTATTGAAATGTATGAAAAACAAGGACACACTCAGATATTACAATCTGGATGCACTCGTCCACGAACCCGCGGCATTTTACAGACTCTGAGTGAGGTCTTTATGGGATGCCTTCTGGGGCCTTGAAACTGCGCGAAAAGTGGCAAGCTATGTGTGACAGTCGAAGAATAGCATGTTTCACCTTCGTTCAATAGTCCATAAAGGTGCATCGAGTCGAGAAGTGCGATGTTGTGGAATGACATTTATAACTCGGAGGAATAGGAAGGAAAATAAAAAAAAAGAAGAAGAAAGTGGGAAAGGGGCAGGGCATTACAGTATACTTTTGCCGCCACTATGTATAGCATCGAATCGAGCTCGGAAGAAGTCCAATTTTAAGGCACACGAAGCAATGTTGCATGAATTATAGTGTTACCATGTACTAACCTAACTTGAAATAAAAGGTGATGATGATGCTGAAATACATCGACTCTATTGGGGGGGCATCTGAAATTTAATATTCATACACGCAGAAGTTACAGAACGGCAGCTATTATACGATTAACGTGCGAAACCAATAGGTACGGACGACAAGTGAATGTGAGAGACCTTCAGCCAAAATAACAAATATTTTAGCTAAGGTGAGATAGTTTCTCTACCTGTAATATGAAATGTCAAGAGCTTGCCATTGGAGAAGGCAACTGGCATTTAATCAGGCGGCACGGACAAATACTCAGAAAACAGTGAGCAACTTAGTGCGTTGTGTCAAGACGTATTATATACCACTTTTATTTTTCGTTCATTTACTAAATCATTGAATGGCTTGTCTTCATGTCACTTATGTCACCTTGCAGTGAATCCCCGTCAGGCCGAATGGCCCTTAGCTTCGCTTCGTCTTTCTGTATGTTACCTTGTTTTTAGGTATAGTTCAAAAGAGTGTCACAAATACGCGAACAAACCCGATTCGTGCGAAAAGTCTAGCAGCGATGATAAAATGGGTTATGTCGGGGGTTCGGTAATGCAAGCGTCGGTAAGTCCCCAGCAGGTTTGTCGATCACTGTCACATTGTAGACTGTGGCATCACAACATGGGTCCGATAAGCTATATAGTAACCACGGGGCTGCCGTACATACTGTTGCAGCCAGAGTGCAGTCACAGATGGGTGAGTGTATTATAACCCCGACACGCAGACTCCGTAAAGTGCCCTCATCTCGGCAGGCTAAACAAGCTCGAAGAATCACGACCTCAAACTTCTCGATCGCGGCAACAACCATCCTGGCTTCCTTACATGCATGCGGTCAAGTGTTAAACATTCTGCATACGCCTGATGTCATTATATGTGAACAGCATTTTCCAGCCGTGCTCCTGTAAGGACCTATATTTGCTCAAGCCGCGCTTGAAAAAAAAAAAAGTGCTTCCACTAGATCTGTGCCCCTTCCTTTATGCGTAATCTTTGGAAGCCCTCCCGGCCTCTCTGGCGCCGTAGTTCTTCGGGGAGCGATTACAATCTCATAAGGCACCACATGGTTGTACGCATATGTTCCTTGAGCGTGTACATAACTGCGCACAGATGTTAGTGACACACCAGTCGCGAGAAGACGCGCGAGCTCTTGTCAAGCCTGAGATTTCGGGGGCTTTGCATATTAATAATTCGATAAATACTGAAACAAGAAGCGCTTTTTTTCGTTCGGGCTGTTTCGGGTGTGAGAATATAAAAATTAGTTTGATAAGAGCGCATTTCTAATCTTATGCATTCGTCGTGTTGGGCCGTTCCTTCGATAAATTACGATATCTGCACAGCCTCCAACTGCCCCACAATATCTATTTCTTTTCAGCAAGGGTGTAAGTCCACGCACGCTCTGTTGACGTCCATAACACAGAATCAGCGGCTCCTTGTTGTTAGACTAAGCATACAGAATTAAGTTCCTAGAACCACATGTAATTCCCCGTCTCCACGAGTCATCACTCTCAGTATTTTTTAGGAATATGAACTCCAATGCTACAGCCAATGAGAAGCGACAATCCCCTTCCGCCTTTGCGCATGGGTTCGAATGCATACTTCGGTTTGGCTTCACGTGAATGCTCCACCAACATTGCCAAGGCTAACTGGTTACATACATTTTTGTGAGGCGCTCAGGTCTATATGCTACATTCAGTGAAGCAGCGCTGAAAAGATGGTGACAAAGGAAGACGACAGGACCTGCACCTCCATCGTACCTGTCCTTTCAGCGATAAGGCATCATTGAATGTACCGAAGCAACCAGCCCAAAAGTTGACACTCTATATGCTACGTCGCACTGGAGCCCACTTGGCTAACATCGCGTCTTCGTCTCTCGAGGAATAAGAAATTTAAGCCAAGTTTTGTATCGGCCTGTTTCTCGAGGATGCTGGATGACCTCGTACGGAACCGGAATTATATACGCTCAGTGATGGTGAGCAAGGGAAACACAGAAATACCCTGCGGAGATACAGTACAAAATCACAAGGTTTAACCTCTGCACGAACTGCATCACTCCTTCCATCCACTTCCGCGGTACGAGTGCTGCTGGAGAAAAACGCTAGCGACCGTATAGGTCCTGTCACACAGGTCCAAATGGTGCACCGTCGGTGGATAAGAGCGTGGAATAGCCTCCCATCTGGACGGCACAAAGCGTGGACCCTTCCCTCTCTCTTTTTTTTTTTTTTTTTGCTTTATCACTGCGAATTATTCCTCATCTCTTTTCTCGAGCGAATGCGGGGCCCTCAATCAGCGGCCCCGAACGAGGCGAGATGTGCGGGCACATCTCGGACTCGTCATTAACTGCGTCGATCCAGTGTCAGTCATACCCTCCGTTTCTTTTCTTTATTCCTCCGCCACTGTGAAGCACTGACGGGTCCGTGACGGTGGAAACCGGCAATCGGTGCCTCGCGTGTTCTTTTGGCCGGGCTGCGCCCGTTTTCGCCGGCGCGGGGAGGTGGTGCGCGAGAGGTGGCGTTCAATGGCGGCAGGTAGGCGTTCGGCGAAGTGGCCATTTCTGGCTGGACATTGTGTGTCTGTGCCGTGTATACTCGCGGGCTTTCCGAAAATGACCCGCGTGATGGACGGGACGCCCTCGCGTGCGCACTCGCGGGGTGGATGACCGAATGACCCTTCGCGAACGGAGTGGCACGCGGATGGGTATATACGTGTCGTTTCGTAACAGCGAAGCGACACCTATACTACATGGCGTGTGTGGCAGGGAGTGTTCCCGAAGAGCAGTGGTTTGGGTTAGCTCAGGCTCCGTAATTCGTTGCAAGTTACAGTGCGAAGAATCGACGACAAGGACGATGGCAGACAGAGACAATCGCAACATGTCACGCTGTAATGAAGCTGAAGTAAAGACTTTTGGAAACTGCCATATCTTCCAGTATCCTGGGTCTCCTTAATTGACACCGGTGCCACACGGTCACCTTTGAACGCGATCGGGCCTGGTCCCGATCGAACTTCTTGGTCGTGAGTGGCTCCTTTAGGCAAGAAATTTGATCCCGATCAGGCTTAATCGCGATCAGCAGTGCACTGTGTTACCACCGGTATTACTCTCCTCACCCCTCCAGTTTGCGTTACGTGTCAGTACTAAGGGTTTGTTTCTTATGAAAACATTTCAATTAAATCTTGCTGATAACCTCAGGTCAGGACTTCAACATACACGGGACAACACGCTACAACTCTGTCACAAAGTCAACTACTCGTGCTCTCAGAGGACTTCTAGATAGATATTTGTCCGATGAATATCGATCTCAAGCAAAGCATCTTCGTTCACATGCTATGGTTTTCAAATCAAGGACCTAAATTTACTAACATAATTTACGCTTCAATGTACCTCTACGATGGTTGCAGTGGCAATTTTAGCGCTGCAGAAGAATTTGTGGAGGCCGCAAAACACACGCCTTGATGAAGACAAGTCCCTTAGTCAAAACATTGGCTCCAGACGGATACATCGACGATTTGACTATCGTTGATTTCCCTGCTTTTTGTAATATACTTTACCAAATCCGTTCGTTGATTCTTATAAACACGGCACCAAAATATAGGCCAGTCATGTCGTTGACGAATCATGACTGTCAAACCCTTACATTCAGAATGTTTCTCGGCAGGAACCAACACTTGTTAACATAAAAGAACGTTGTATCATGTTCTTCACTGCCAGATATTGCTGGCCACGTCTGGAGCTTGCTAGATGCGAAATTTTAAGCACGCCCTTGCTTGCTGTAATGCGCAACTCTATAGCAACTAAAGCAGCGGTAACTAAAAGCTTGTCGCTTCTGTCAGCGCTGTCAATGGTTTTAGTCTATGGCATTCTATTTCCTTGAATCGGAAATTTAGGAAATAAAACGGGAAAGAAATAGCCAACTGCAAACCGTATCTCCTGAAATGGATGGGTACTCGTGATGTACTGGAGGCACTTTCGCGATGCTATCTGCTCGCGTCTGTGGTCGTTTTTCTCCATGCTTTCTATCATTTATCGTTGTTCAGTCTTTGTTATTTGTTTGTGTCTATATCTTGCTGAATGCGAGAGGCCACCGGGCACAACATCGTGATCTGTGTCTGTACGGGCTATAAAACCCAGCCACCTGTGCGGTAGTGGCCGTGCCTGGCATGGCAACGAGGTTACCCCCGCTGTGCAAGTCGCCGCTGGAATCGGCGTGGACCGGGTAATCCGTCTTTGCGTGAGGCACGCATGCGGTGGCTGGTGGACTTGTTCCCCGCTTGTAAAGGGACCTCAAGTAGCAAGGTAATCCCCGGTGGGATTAGGGGCGGCTTAAGGCCTCCGTCGGCTTTCTTGCAGGCGGACATTGCTTCGATGCGGACGCACCCCGGCTTTGAATTATTTATGGCTGCCTGGCGGTCGGATGTCTACCGGCCGAAAAACGAGGAAACAAGAGCAAAATCACAAAATGAAAAATGGAGAAGGAAAAACAAAGCAGGAATGTCGATGCAGGGGAGGCAACTTTCATAAAGAAGCTTCGCATTCCTTGCAAGAGACATATGCAACATCGTTTCTTCCTTCTTTCGATTATTGTATCGATATGCGTGTTACTTGTACGCTTGTGTGCTCCTTTATAGCTTCCGTTCGCCCACTGGGAGGTGCTCCTAAACACTGATGCTGCGTGACCATTTTCACGTTGACCATATTCGTGGAATAAATGCTTCGCCTATAACACAATTCCCATGGAGCAATATGCGCGGCCGTATCAAATAGCTGTTGCCGAAATATGACATTTTTTAAATTCGTCACGTTTTGCTCTTGAAGCTGAGTAAAACGTGAGGAATTTCAAGCTTGCTTCAAGCTTCACAAGCGAAGTTCAAGCTTATTTCAGCTTGAACTTCGTTCAAGCTGAAGTTTATAAGCTTGTCTGGAAGTAACGCTGTGTATCGCCTAGATAGAGCTTCGTCGAGGTTGTTGAGACCAGAGCTGCAATGAGAGGACCTAATGTATGGTTTTATTTCAAAAGTTATCTTGGTGTAAGTTATTGAAACCACTGATTGGGCTTTTGCACCATGTGCAAATGACGCTTCCATCATTATCAAAACCGCTTCTGATGCAAGTCTTTTCCTGAGCAATCAAATGTAGCAATACCTCAAGGTGACGGTTGGATGTCGGCATCTAAAAAATATTTAGATTATGACCGTATTGATTGACTCTAAATAAAACATCTCTCCTATTATGTTTGCCTTTCAGATGCATGCACTTTGTCACCGCCAACAACATATATATATATACGGCGTACGCCTACTGCAGGACGAACGTGCGTACCCAGTTTCCCGTGATCTGCGTCAGCGCGTTCTATCCTGTATTAGCAATGTTCCCAACCTATATGATGCCACTTAAGCATCAGCGCTCCTCGACAGCATTTTCCATCCCTTGACACCCACAGTATGACCTTTATAGACACCTGGCTACCTGTTTCTTACTATATTGGACCTGGCCAACCTCCTCACGATCTTAGCTGAATATAAGCCATCTATGCGTTCTTTCATATGCATTTATCCTGTGTCTTATCGTCAGGCCTATTCTTTTGCGCTCCATCAGCCTATATTCAAGCAGTCCTTAACCTCACAACTTTTTTTCGTTATCCTGAAAGTTCGGACTGAGGTAACGTCATATTACTATGATCACATATTGGTTGGGAGTCGTTTATGACTGAAAGTGAACCTACTGCCTCCATGCAGAGCCGGTTTAGCTCAGCCTCTTTAATAACAGCCTGAGCCGAAACTCCTTGACCTCCGTGAAACTCCGTGATCAGTTACATTCAAGATACTAGTTTTTCGCTTATCTGTTGCACAAGACTTATTTGGACAAGCATGAAAAGAACGCACTTTTACTTGTGAATAAAGGCGACCTATAGGCTATGCAATATGTATATCGGCACTCGGTATTGCCTTCAGCTGCCTGTGATGTCTTATCACAGTTTCACTTAATTCTGCTGTACTATATGTTACAGTGTCAAGCTTAAAGGAACTATCTCGTACGCCAAACAGATAACCAGAGAACTGCCAGAGTCGCGCTGCGTGAACATTCAACAATCTTCGAGACAGTTAGGCACGGCAGAAGCTGTGAAAGCATACCTCTATGCATTATTTCTTCAACCGCCAGTAGTGCAATGTTGGCCTGATTCATCGAGTGTCGGTCTTGTCATACACACACTTCTGGAAAAGCTTCATAGATGTGATATAAATAATCACATACTTAGATCATTCTTGCGAACATCTCGTTATTGAGTCAACTTGAAAGCTGCACTTTTAAAGCGCAGTTCTGATGGTTCGCCGACGGTATCTTGTTTAACCGTGCAAGCTCTGATTAAACGTGAGTAGTGTGTTGGGTGATGGAAACGTTGACGAGTTAGATATATACGAATTGCACAAGTTCACGGGACAAGTTGCGGAAGCCTGAACCGTACTTTAAAAGCTTCAAAAACTTGTACCACTATTCTTGGAGCAATATCTGATGCATGTTACGTAGGTACGACAGAGTATGCACCATTGTTGTGGGCAACGCACAGTCGTATTCATCGCCTTTTCTACCTGGCTTGTTCATTAACCAGGCACAACTACAAGGCGACTCAGAAGACTCATTGGCTGTATAATGGAGACCACTGTTACGAACCCACGTGTTTCTGTGCGGTTCTGAATGATAAGCACAAGTCGTTAATCCGTGAGAAAAAAATAAATATTATTCAACGCTATTCATTTACACATCGCTGATGTGTTCGCCACACTCGAACGCCAATCACTATGTACAAGTTCTCCGTATGTACAAGTCTTATATACAGATGGAGGAGTCACATTCACACCATTGTCACATGAGTCAGCGCTTTCCTGTGCGAGTGGCTCTTAGTCCTGCCCACGGATGACGTGTTCAGAGGGTGAAACTGGTGGTGATGCTGCGGCGACGGCAGGCTTGCCGGCAGCGGAGGCTTGGTGTACTGCACTCTGCTGCCGCTGCGAGACGCGCGGCGACCGAAGCGCGACGCGCACAGCTTGCCCCACGCAGTCCACGTTTTGTTGCTCCAGATCCACACCCCCGTGGTGATGCCCACGAGGAGCGACATGAAGATCTTGAGCATGAACACCTCTTCGAGCGGAATGCTGTCCTGGAGCCGGCACGGAGCCGAGGAGTCGCCCCGCTTGGCGAGGCACTCGACGACGTTGGCCGTCGCTTGGGCCTTCCACGCGGGCATCTGGTGGTACTCGTACAGCAGGCAGGCCAGCAGCGTCAGCGCGGGAACCGTCGACAGCACGGAGAAGAGTCCGATGCGCACCATGAGCCGCTCGAGCTTGCTCGTGTTGCGGCCGCCCTCCTTCATGAGCCTGCGTATCCTGAGCAGCGACACGAAGCCCAGAAGGATGAGCAGGCCGCCCAGGCTAAGCACGAACCCCAGAGGCGCGATGACGAAAGCTGAGCAGCGCGTCGCGGCTCTGGTTGCCCACGAAGCACAGGCCGGTCAGCTCATCGCCGTCCACGTGTCGCAGAGCAATTACGACAATGCTGAGCACGCCCGGCACGGCCCAGCACATGAGGTGGAAGTAGCTCGCCAGCGACTCGATCGCCTCGTGACCCCACTGCTTGCCCGCGGCCAGGTACCACGAGAGTGTGAGCACGAGCCACCAAAACGCGGCGGCCATGCCGAAGTAGTAGAGGAGCAGGAATACGACGATGCAGCCCCAGCGGTCGATGCCTTCGACGATGAGGTGGGACTCGACGCCTTCGGACTTGTTGCACGAGACCAACTCGGAGCCGGCGAAGATGCGGAAGAGGTAGGCGACGCTGCTGAAGCAGCAGCACAGGCTCAGGAATATGATGGGTCGTTCGGGGTAGCGGAATCGCGTCGGGTTGATCCAGAAGGTCGACACGGTGAAGATGGTCGCCATGAAACACACGGCGGCCCAGATGCCCATCCAGATCTCGGCGAAGTTCTTGTCGTTGCGAGTGAAGAGAAAGTCCCAGCCGCAGCGCGGGATGCACCGGTCTACGTTTCGGCCCGGCAGGTCGACCATGGTTTCGGGGCAGTTCTTCGACGAACGGCCTCCAGCCGATGACTCGGTGGAGAAGGTGTCGAAGAAGCGACCGTTCTGAAACTTCTTGAATGGCGGGAAGGCATGAGGCAACGGTAAGTTCAGAAGCTTGCTGTGCGGAGACAGTTTGCTGGGCTCGGTCTTCTCAAGCAGATACTTGGAGTAGCGCTCGTCGGCACCGGGCGGGAACTCCATACACAAGCCGTTCTTTTCGGGCACAGGAAGTCTGCTGCAGTTCAGTGCTTGAGGCCAGTTGAAGTTGAACTGTGCTAGCAGTGGAAGGCACTTGGACTTCACCTCTTCACAGATGGACTGACACGACGGTATCGGCGTGTCCACCTGCTCTGTGCACATCGGAGCGTAGAGGGAACACAGGAAGAACTTCAGATGCTTCGAGCAGCCGATTTCGACGAGTGGCACAAACTCGTGCACCTGTATGGCCGCCTGGCTCTGGTCCGTGTGGCCCATGAGATTCGGCATGCGCGTTAAGTTGTACGGCATGTCCTGGCACATTGGAATAGTGATGCGTTCACATTTGCTGCGCCGTCCCTGGTCGAACTGCATGCGCTGGGCGTCTGCCGCCGAGTGGACGAACACGAACAACACGAGCAGCAAGAGTCGACGGAGCCTCCGGGTCGTCATGCCTGAAAACACACTCGTCCCGCGGTAACCGCGCGCACACTCTTTGGTCGCGGATGGGGGAGACGTCAGTAGCGTTCCGTCAAGTGCTGCAGCCGAGCTGGCATGTCGTGTACGAGCGCGAGTGTGTAATCCGTGCGGAGCGCGGTCTGCGAATGCGCATCCTGCGATGAGCGCCTCACTTGAAGTAAGCAGCCGGCACGGCCGAGCCGTCGTAGCCGGCAGCGGAGCCGGAGATGTAGTCCGTGAATAGGCGTGCGCGTGTCCTTCCGCGATTCTGTCCTCGATCTCTCTGAGGTCGCAAAACACCGCTCCGTTCGTGGTTCTCAAGCACTTCTCATTAAACCATAACCTGATCGACTCAAATATACCGATTTAAGGTTTTATGTGCGGTGCGAACAGTCAGCCGGCGTTAAAACTATTTCCTATATCGCGCGCTCGATGTCAAGAGAGCGGTGCGAAGGCGCAGTTGCGGCGTGCAGGGCTGACGCTTTTGAAGTTCGCCGCCAGTGCCGGGAGCACGCCGCCGCTTCCTCGGAGATGGGAGGGGAGAGAAAGAAGGAGAGCTTTTCGGCATTTGTTTACGTTCTTTTTTTTCCTTCCGTCGGGAGGATGTAAGGCCGGCACGAAACGAAGCTTACAAAGCACAACCCGCGAGTAGGGCTGCGGTGGAAAGGAGGGGGGAGGGGGGCGTGTTATTTCGTCTTCCCTTGGCGGGTTGTAATTAGCCGTCCTGCCATGGGTACCTGCAGCCGGCTTGGGGTGCCGTGGACGTTAAGAGCAGAAGGGTGAGAGAGAAAGAGGGTGTGTGTTTGTGGGGAGGGGGGGGTGAGAGAATGCCCAGCAAAAGGTGGAGGTAGAAAGACTACTTCTGTCCCCTCTCACCACTTTACGCTGTTTCGCCGCTACAGAGTTGGTCGCGTTTTTTTCCTTTTTTGGCGCTCGTCACTCTTGCGCTGCTTCGACGACGCTCGACCCCCCCCCCGCCTTTCGCCCCACACCCCACGCGTTTCCCTTTCTCTCATGTACTGCTCCGTCCACCCAACAAGATGGTCTACGCGCCTCGCTTCACTTCGCCCCGGTGTTGTGCGTGCGTGCCGCTGACGGCGGCGCGCTTGCTTTTTGATATAGTATGTAGATGATATAGTATTAATGGCCGACAACAAGGAAGATCTGCAGGGATTGATAGACATCTGCGGTAATGAAGGAGATAGGTTAAATTTGAAGTTCAGTAGGGAAAAATCGGCAATCATGATTCTTAATGATAATGAAGGCAGTGAGCATAAGATACAGGAAGTCACGCTGGAGATAGTGGATAAATACAAATATCTGGGCGTATGGATAAACAACGGGGATGAGTACCTAAGGGAGCACGAAAGATACGTAATGACTAAGGGCAACAGGAATGCAGCTGTAATGAAAAATAGGGCACTGTGGAACTACAATAGGTATGACGTTGTGAGAGGGATTTGGAAAGGGGTAATGGTCCCAGGTTTGACGTTCGGCAATGCGGTCTTGTGCATGAGATCAGAGGTTCAAGCAAGATTGGAAATTAAACAACGTGGCATAGGTAGGCTTGCTTTGGGAGCACACGGGAATACCCCAAATCAGGGGGTACAGGGTGACATGGGATGGACATCGTTCGAGGGCAGGGAGGCTAGCAGCAAGATAGAATTTGAGGAGCGATTGAGAAAAATGGGAGAGGAGCGTTGGGCTAGGAAAGTTTTCAGCTACTTGTACATGAAGAATGTTGATACTAAATGGAGGAAGCGAACTCGAAAATTGTCAAGCAAGTATTTAGACAACAGCAGAATACCAAGCCAAAAGGAAACATCGGTTAAGAAGAAGGTGAAGGAAACAGAGAGGGACATGTGGAAAATGGGGATGCTTACGAAATCATCACTGGAGACCTACCGAACTTTCAAGCAGGAAATTGCAAAAGAAAAGATCTACGATAATTCTCGGGGTAGTTCTCTGCTGTTTGAGGCAGGACGGGAGTATTGCGGACCAAGACGTACCGAGCCAAATACGAAGGCACAGACACGTTATGTAGTGCGTGTGGAGAGGAGGAGGAAACGGCTGAACATTTGATAATGTTCTGTAAAGGGCTTCACCCTACAGTCCAAGATAATGGCGCGGAATATTTCAAAGCATTGGGTTTAGGGACAGTGAAGGCAAAATAGACTTTAACGAGTAGAAATAACCAGGAGGAGGCTAACCGATTGGTGGCTACAATCAAGGCACGAGTGAATTGCAATCCTTGAATACATAGTGATAGTACTTAACCATGACTTAACTTTATGGCTAGGTGGCGTGAGCCGCCGCCCGATCTAAAGGGCACAGCCGTATACATCCATCCATCCATCCATCCACCGGCGCCGAGCTTTTCCGTCGCCCTTTTCGGATCGCCTCTTGCTTTCTTTCACCCTCGCCGCTCCCTGTTCCTCGCCCTCTCCCAAACACGCTCTCCCGCTGAGCAGTCGTTTCTTGGTCCCCTTGTTCGCTCTTTTCACTCCCTGATGTCGGCGGGATGAGAAGTGCCCTCTTCGCTCGGCCGTCATTCGGACGTCCACTCCCACTTTGTACATCCAACCTCATTCCACCCCTTCCCATTCTGTTTTCTTATTTTTCTATGCTTAGGTGCTACAATCACAGATGCAATCGCAATCGCGCGTGTGAAGCGCCAAGGCCCTGGAGTGGTCATGGTGTTAGAACCGTAATGTTCTGAGAGCTGTACTGCTCTTGGGAAATGTGTGGTCCGCACGCGAGCATTCTGTCATATCCGAGTTCAATAATGCACGACGACAAACGTGCCTAGAGAGAAGGTGTCTTGATCCGTGCGTGTTGTCAGTGGTGCAACTTCGAAATTTCCGTGTAAATACCTGAATGTTAAATCTTGCAACTTATCGTCTACACAAACGGAGTCCTAAGAGTCATGATTGATGTCAACGGATTTATCGGAAGCTAATTGTTCCCCCTTCCCCCCTTCGCATGCCACTTCATAGCACCACATCGAAGTCATTCGGAGTCCCAAGTGAGACTGAACATTTATTCGCAGAAAACTTTTCCAAGCTTTTCAGCTGGAAAAGTTTTCTGAGCTGCAATTGCATTTCAACATATCCCGCATGCCTCCTACACCTCATGCGTTGTAAGCCATGCTGGCGTAGCCTACCCATTGCGAAGTTCACCTTGGCTGGGTCGTTGAAAAGTGAGCCGCCAGCGTCCATACGTTCTGAAGGAATGCGATTCTTATAGCAGTTAGGAATGACAATGCTCGCATGATCGATTGATCAGAGTCGCGTTTCTTTTAGCCAAACGTACAATACTGACCACCAATCCTGCTGGATTGGTGGAAGCAATTGTTCGCACTTCAGGGTCATACGAGCAGTATTACTTTTTTTTTTTTTCCCGATCGCAAAGGGAGGCGTAACGGAAAAATTACAGGAAACAGGCGATTTACAAGTAAAATAATTTCTATAAGGCCTCGACCATCGTCTTGTCATCAAGTCACGGATGTAGTACAGGGTTGAGATAAAATTACATCTGCACAACGAAGAAATAAAACTTAAAAACCATGCCGTTACGGACACCCGAAGTTTCGAAAACTTGGGTCACAACCACATTGTACTAAAAGCTTTACTGTTTGCTTCTGTTCCTTTAGCTTCAATACTACCCAAAGAAAAACGCAGTGCGTGGGCCGGTGTGATTTGTTTTCTTTCCTGCCCCATGTCGTCTGCTCTTACACAACCTCGCACTTCAGAGTAGCCAACCGGACAGTTCACCTGGCTACCATCACCGCCTTTCATCTGTTCTTCCCCCTCTCCACAATCACAATCTTTAACGCTGTAATCCACGCTGGAATATAATACCTATATATCATCTTCCCTCCCCTTCCTGTCTCGGCGTTCTGCAGTTGAGAGAGTCGGAGTAAGCCCCGCTCACTACCCGAAGTCATCCGAGTCAGCACGTCGTTGACGCTGCGCGTGCTTTGCGAGCGGCTTCGGAACCAAGCCTGGCACACTCGGCTAGCTATACGTGACCGGTTTCTCGCTTTGCAAGGTTTCTTCAGCCCCGGCTGCAGGGAGGCGAAGGGGGCTTCGTCGGCCGACTCTTTTTTTCGACACGGGTGTCACGTCAGAGCGGCGGCGGGATCTCCCTCCTGATTCTTCTCAGGGGTGTGAGGCGTCAACCTTGGTTTCTTTTTTCTCTCTTTTTGACTCCCTTCGGCGGGCAGCGCGGGCCTAGCTAGGGGTGTATAAGGGTTGGGTTCCCCCTGCGTGTCGGGATTGATGATGGACCGCCGGTGTGAGCGGCGTGAGCTAGCCTGCTTGTCCTTCCCTCCTTCGCGCTTCCTCCTCTCGGCCGGTCAAGAACTTGTGGCTCGTTTCCTCCGTAGTCTACCCCACTCGCAACCCCACTGCGATGCTTCTTCACTCGTACAGTTTCTTGCCACCTCGGATGACTTCGACCGTTTTTCTTATTCGTATTCTATCTCGATTTTGGCGGAGCGTAAACGATTCGGCGCGCTCGCGGTTGGAGGAGGTGGCGCGTGTTGTGAGAGAGCGCGCGCGCGTGTGTTGTCAGGTTTTGGCGCGGCGCGCGCACTGAGCAAAGCGCTGCTTATCACGCCCTTTGTGGCACCGCTGCGCGCGCCGAGTGCGATACTAGCCACCCTAGCGATACCTCGTTTTCTGCCTCTGTTTAACGCCGCTGCTCGCGGCTCGAATCTTTTTTGTTTCGCGTACGCTGCTTTACGCCTAACGAGGATGCACATTGCTACGTGGCCCGTAACTCACTCCCCCCTCCCCCCCCCCCACCTAACTGTTCCTTCCATTCATCTCTCTTTTCACGTAATAGGATGCGAAAGAACCAGGTGAATAACTCGTTCCGATGAAACAGTGATATTGATATCTTTAATGGAAGCACGATCACGAATATTTGCTACACTATTTATTCATTCAGGTGAAAACTTTAGATGACTCTACAAACGCGAAAATTGACTGTCGGAGTCACACGGCGTCAATAACCACTGATGCAAAAAAATCATAATACCGTGATGACGTCACCATATGACGTCATCACGTGACAGTCGCTTGGTCAAAGGTGGGCCGATCACGGAGGCAGTGCAAAACCATGTTAGGTGAAGAAAGCTTTCGGAGGGGGGAGGGGAGGGTCAGTACGTCGACCGAGAAGGAAAAGATGGCTTTCGGCTTCTGGGCGTCTTAGCATAAGGGACCCTGCATGGGCGTCGGCAGGGGGTGCAAAATGCCCACTTGCCCCGTTTAAGACACACCAGCATTTTGACCCACCCAAGCTACACCAGCGCTCACCTCCTGTACCCCAGCCACTATGCAACACTGGTTTGCATCCCCCAAGACAAAATCCTGCCGACACTCATTGGACCACGGTTTTCTTTGTTTACTTGAAGACATATTCAAAACAGGTACCATCTGCGCATTGAGGAATTAGGTCATGGCGGCGCATGCCAGCGATGTTTCCGGTGGGCAAAGGAACATTTACACCAACAATATGTTCGCCGAACACTTATACTGATCATCTTGTAAGTTTCCGAGTGAAAGACTGGAAGGAAAAGAAGGCGAAACCGAAAAGAAAAAAGAAAAAACCGGGAAATGAAAGCACCTGCTGCAGTATTGGCGAGAAAACACGCTTACACGGGTAAAGGGGGTCAGGAGAAGACGCCGCCACCTCCTTCGTCACGGGTACGCGATTTGCATAACGACGCGAGGCGCCACGGAAGAGCGAAGATCAAAGCAGCGCAGTAAAGGCCGTCGATCGTCCTCGACACCCATTTGTGATCCCGGCCGTTACGAAGCGCACGCAGCCATTAATCGTCTCGCCAGGAGGATATGACCTCCGTGGCACGGCGAGAAAGACCACGAGGAAAAAAATTTCTGCCAGAAATCATGTCGTGAAGGTTTTATGTGGACTGGGCCGTAAAAGCCGGATAGCCGGAAATGCACTCGTGGGCGTGATAAACGTACGGAACCGCAAGGACTCCGTATGCGTCCTATAATGTCACAAAAGCACACACGGTCTCTTGTGCATCTGCCTCATGCATTTGCCTTATGCAAACAGTACTTGACATGCAAAAATAGGGGCCCTCAGCCGTTATTATCCTCAAAAGCCTGCATAGCATAACCAAGCACTTTAAACTATGACGGGAACAGGTTCGACATAGTGATGGTATGTGACATACGTTTTGCCCCTTTCGATTACTAAGGAAAGGGGGGGTGCTCCCCCACCCCCTCTGCACACGCCTATGTGCACCACGCTAAAGTGCGTAGCTACTCTAGTAACCACGTCTTCCATTCCACTGTCTTCGGAATGCAACTGATGCTCTCAGAAATCGAACCTGCGACCTCTGTGCTAAGCATCGGAACCGTGACTTGCATAACGAGACCTTCACTGCTCTTTGTGAAGGAGGCTTGAGGAAGAAAACGACTCAGCAGCATGCAACAAGAGCGACCCTGCATGAGCGTCATAAACACGCCGGCATGAGCAGCAGCCAGCCAGGCATCCCACCGCGAAAGGCGAGGCTTCCCGGTGGCGAGTTTGTAATATGCAGAGCGCTCAACGCATGGCAACGGCAGCGGCGCGCTATTGGCTGCGCGCACACAGGGACGCCGCTGCGGAGTTCCGCCTAGCAACGGCCGCGCCGCGCTCTCCTTCTCGGGGTGCCTTCCGCGGGAATTTTAAACGGTGAACGCAGCCGCTGGGCCCCGTAGAATTTTCGTCGCCGCTTGTGAAGTGCTACTGCTCTCGCGTTGACCGAATACGCCGTCGTCGCCGTATGGTTCGACTGTGCTTTGTGCATTTTGTTTTGTTATAACAGTGAAGACGTTCGCCCATGAACATTTGTGTTGTCGCCACTGTCTTTTGTGCCTTGGCGCTGCAGCAAGACGCGATCGGCCGTTGTGTTCCACTGTGCGTTTCTTTTTTTCTTTTTTTAACAATGAACATGCTCGCCCTTGAATATCTGTGCTGTCTGCTGCGTCTTTTGAGCCATCGCGTTGTCGCAAGACATAATCGTTGTTGTGTTGGACTGATTGCTTTTGTTTATTTTTTTTAACGCTGAACACGCTTTCACGTGAATATATGTGTTGTCGCCAGTGTTTTTTGTGATCTCGCGTTGTCTCCAAGACGTGATCGCCGTGGGTTCGAGTGTGCCTTGTGTTTTTTTTATTATTTTTTCGCGGCTGTGTAGAAGATTACGGCTTGAAGACAAACACATCGTGGGTTGTAGACTTCGTGAAGTCAACATCAAGGTGTGAAAGGTAATACAAAAATGGTGTTTCATAACTTCAAAAATAACTTGCGGAATCTTCTGTGGTAATTTAACTTCATGCTTTGGGGATAATGTCCAATGATCAGCCGTTCTCAATTAGGTCGTATTATGTGTGCACTTGGCCCCCCTTATACGTGGCGTGCGGTTGGCGAAACAAAATCGAAAAAGTGCCGCAGCCACATAAGTAATTGTGTTCTAGTTATTTTCATATGTTATGGCGTAGGTACCATAGGATGGGAAAAATAATGAGAGCAATCAGAGCGCATGTGAACCAGATCTACATTATGGTTGGATCTCACGAAAGTATTCCACAAACCTGCACATTTCACTTAGGTCACCAACTTAAACCTAGGAGAAATATCATACAATTACATCCGATACTTCATAACGAATAGGAAGGTTACCTTCAACATGGGGGAACTCGAGTCTGAGGTGAGGGGCATGGACAGTTTAGTTACACCTCAGGGCTCCATGATATTGCTCATGCTCTTAATCTCATTATGACAGGATTATCAGAAAAAACGTGAAGACATCGAAGGAATCAATCGCTCCGTATACACGGATGATGTTGCGATATGGATCTCGCAAGGCAGTGATGGGTAAATAGAACAGAAGTTACAGGAAGTGGTAGATAAAGTGGAAGTCTATCTCACAGGCACTAGGCTTGAATTTTCACCAGAGAAATCAGAACTTTACAGGCGCATACTTAACAGGAGGTGGCCCAAGAGATACATGAAGGAGAGAGAGTGCGAGGAGATAGACTTGCACGAAAAGGTCCCCATCATTGAACAAGTTAGGGTCCTTGTACTCAACATTGAGTCGAAGCGAACTAACAGCAATACTCTTATAAAATAGTGACTAAGGTCACTAAGGCAACTGGCTCATCAGGACAATCACAAACAAGTATATCACGGAATGAAGGAGGCTAGCATTCTTAGGCTTAAATGGAACAAGACAGAAAAGGACAAAATCAATATTTTCGTAAGGAAAGCTTTTAAGCAGGCCCTGGGCTTGCCCCAAAGCACCAGCATAGAGAGATTAACGCACCGGGGCATGCATAACACCTTAGAAGGATTGACTGAAGCTCAGTTGGAAAGAATTGACAGCATTGCGACTGACAGAATATAGATAAATTACAAACAATAACCAGCAAGGACCCAAGGTTGCATCGGCCAGAGATTGGGAGCCAGATTGACATTGCAAATTTACTAAAAAAGAAATACAAACAAAATTCAATTAGGGCAGTAGAACGAGCACAGCTAATACGACCTAATTGAGACGGCTCAAGTGCACACATAATACGACCTCATTGAGACGGCTCATCATTGGACATTATCCCCAAAGCATGAATTTAAATCACCCCAGAAGATGCCGCAAGTTAATTTTGAAGTTATGAAACACCATTTTTGCATTACCTTTCACACCTTGCTGTTGACTTCACGAAGTCTACAACCCACGATGTGTTTGTCTTCAAGCCGTAATCTTTTACACAGCTGCAGGCGTCTTGTTCATCAGTGATGTTCGCCCGAACCACGTCGCGAGTTTGTAATATGCAGAGCGCTCAACGCATGGCAACGGCAGCGGCACGTCAACGTCAGGCGATGAACTGTCATTGTCTTCAACGCATTCGATCGCGCGGCAGCCGACGTCTCACATGCGCTGCTTTCCGTGGTCATAGCCGTACAACACCGGCGTTGCAGGGCTGCGAAATGCGTTGTCAAGATCAGCCGCGAAAAAAAAATAATAAGAAAACACAAGGCACACTCGAACCCACGGTGATCACGTCTTGCGACAACGCGAGATCACAAAAAACACTGGCGACAACACATATATTCACGTGAAAGCGTGTTCAGCGCTAAAAAAAATAAACAAAAGCAATCAGTCCAACACAACAACGATTATGTCTTGCGACAACGCGATGGCTCAAAAGACGCAGCAGACTGTCGTGGTCGAGAACAGAGCACACGAACGAGCAGACGGATAACGACAACTGTTTAATGACTTATTAAGGATTAAAGCACGCGGGCACGCGCGGCTACATGTTAGCTCAACAGACACGATCACACACCCAGGTCCCAGCGAGCGTCTTCCCGCCCGATCCTCCACTCGTCACGTGATGCGGTACACATAGCGCCATCTCCTAGTGGCTGCGCCCGCGACACCTCCTCTTCTTTGAAGTGACCCTCCTGCTCTTGTCACAGGTCAAGCCGACTAGGAGCTCTTACGGTTCGTCCACTTCTTGTTGTCGCCACAGGTTGTAGCGGCTGGAGATGTTTGCTGGTGCGTCTCGTGAGACCTCCAGGTGTGCTCACTACATACGAACGAGGCGTGTGAGCTGGCCCAATGACGGTCCCTGTTGTTGGAGCACCAGACAGAATGCGGACGGCTGTCTGCGGTTGAATGAGCTCTCTTGCCAAAGTCCTATGTCTCCGGTTATATTGTTGGCCCTGCTTGACCTTGTAGGCTTCATTTCGTTTAGTAAATTCTACGGTGCTCCACTGTGGCCTCAGCACGTGTGGTGCCACGGGCACGTCGGTTCTTAGGCGCCTTCCCATGAGGAGTTCCGCAGGTGTGAATCCTTCTTTCCCTGGCGTGTCTCTATGCGCGAGCAGAGCCTTGTGGATGTTCGGCGATTTCTTGATCAGCTGTTTAGCAGTCTGAACTGTTCTTTCTGCCGCGCCGTTGCTCTGAGGGAAGTAGGGGCTGCTGGTTACGTGACTTGATCCCCATTGCTTGACAAACGCTTTGAACTGTGCCGAAGCAAACTGAGGGCCGTTGTCTGATCGTATGATAGCCGGTGCCCCAAAGCGCGCGAAGATCTGACTCAGTGCTTGTGTTATGTTCTCTGTGGTGGTACGCTTCAACTTTTTTAGTTCAAAGAAACGTGAGTAGTAGTCCACAACTACGAGGTAGTTAACTCCATCCACACAGAAGAGATCGATTCCTATCGCTTCCCATGGGTGTTTAGGAAGTGGGGAGAATATCATAGGCTCGGCGTGTGGTTTACGGTGTTGTTGACAGACAGGGCATCTTGACACATAACTTTGGATGTGCTGGTTAATGCCTGGCCACCACACCGACTGAGTGGCTCGAGCCCTACATCTCCCAATGCCCTGATGACCGGCATGCAAGTGTTCTAGCACATCACTTTGCATGCTTGGTGGAATGACAATGCGGTTGCCTTTGAGTAAAATGCCATCCACTTGTGTCAGTTCATGGGCAAATGCTGAATACCTCTGCACGTCCGGAGGTAGTGCCACTTCTTTGGGCCACGACGTCGTGCAGTAGTCCCTAACTCTTGCTAGAACAGGATCGTTCTCTTGTGCTGCCTTTATCCTTTCAAGCATATCGTGGGAAGCAGGCAGAAGTTCCACAGTGAGAATTTCATGTTCTACGACGGCCTTGCTGAGGCTCCTTGGGCTGCTGTTGTCCGTTTCCTTCTGCGGTTTCCTTGAGAGCACATCGGCTGTATGCATTTCCTTGCCTGGGATGTGGGCAATGGTGTAATCGAACTCGAGGAGTCTCATACGGAACCGTTGCAGACGGGGACTAAGCTCGTCCAGGCGGCTTGATGACAGCAATGGCACCAGTGGCTTGTGATCAGTTTCCACGTGAAAATGCAGACCAAGCAGATAGGAGCGGAAATGCTCGCAGGCCCATGTAACTGCCAGTGCTTCTTTCTCTATTTGCGCATATCGCGTCTCCGTGTCAGAGAGGGATCTTGAGGCATAGGCTACTGGAAGTCTCTGACCCGCTGTCTCTTGAAGGAGGACAGCTCCAAGACCGTACGACGATGCATCCGCCGACACAGTGTGATGACTACAAGGGTCGTAGTGAGTAAGCACTGGAGTCGTCGTCAATGCTTTCTTGACGGCGTTGAAGCTTTCTTGCTGTGGCTTGTCCCAGCACCATTCGGCGTCGCTGTGAAGCAGGTCACGTAACGGTTTTGTGAGCTGCGAGAGCCCTGGGAGAAACTTGGCCAAGTGGTTGGCCATTCCCAAGAAGGACCTCACTTCTGTTACATCTGTAGGCTCTGCTAGGTGACATAGTGCGCTGACCTTTTCAGGGTCGGCACTGATACCATTCGCCGACACAATGTGTCCCAGGAATCTCACTGACTGCTGGTGTAGTACGCATTTTTCTGCGTTCAAGGTGATGCCAGCTTCTTGCAGGCGCTGCAGTACTTTGTGCAGTCGTGCGTCATGTTCTTCCCTTGAAGGGCCAAACACTATAATGTCGTCTTGTAGACACGCCTGGCCTTCAATGCCTTCTAGAACTCTTAGCATTTCTCTCTGGAAAAACTCGGGTGCTGTCGAAATTCCAAAGGGCAATCGGAGGAACTGAAACCGGCCGAATGGCGTCAGAAAAGTGGTGTACTTCTGGGACTCTGGTGCTAGCGGAGCTTGCCAATAACCAGCCCTTGCATCAAGCTTGCTGAACCATGTAGCTCCGGCAAGTCTGGCCAAACATTCGTCGACGGTGGGCATTACGACTCGTTCCCGCAAAATGTTCTTGTTTAACCCTCCGAAGTCGACGCAGATTCGAAGCTCGCCTCCTCTCTTTTTCGCGACTACCATAGGTGCGCACCACTCTGTGGCCTCGTCGACCTTTCTAATGACGCCAAGGTTCTCCATTCTCTCCAACTCACGTTTGACACTGGGCAGCATGGGCAGGGGTACTCGCCGCGGATACGTAATAGCGCTTGGCTTGGCATCGGGGAGTAATATTATCCTGTATTCCGTCTTGAGAAGACCCAGGCCTGTAGTCAAGTTGGGGTAGTGGCAGAGAATGTTGGCAGGGTCGCTGACCTTGCTTGTTGACGCTGTGACTTCGAGGAGGCTTGGAAGGATATCCAATGATTTGATTGCAGGACGTCCGAGAAGTGCATCGTGTAACTTGTCGATCACGTAAACTTCTTCTTGACACACTCGGCCATTCCAGCACAAGGTTGCGCTGAACAGACCCATTGTTGCGATTTTGGTCCGGCCGGGTCCCAGCAGCTGTTTCTGAGCCTGCTTCAGGTTGCCCATGACTTGTTCGTTGTAGAGGCTTGTAGGTATAGCGGTAACATCTGCACCGGTGTCTACTTTGAACTTCATTGGCAAGCCATTTACTGTAACGTCAGTCCTCCACGGCCCAGAGTCCTGTTGGTCAGTCAATTGACCCAAATAAACCTCTTCCAAAACGGCTTGGTGGGTGCTCTTTTTCTTCCTCGGAGAGGCAGACAAGCACACGGCGGCAAAGTGTCCCTTTTTGCCGCAGGCACTGCATATTTTCCCGTTCGCCGGGCACATAGTGCGTGATGGTGGGTGCGTTGTTGAGCCACACCACTTGCACGTCAGCGCCGTTTGATCGCGCTGTGTTTTTTGAGAGCGCTGATTTGGCTTTCCTTTGCTCTTCGAGCATCCACGCATGGCGTCTATAGCCGCAGGCGTCTGTTGCTGCGGCCGTAGATCTTTTTGCTGCTGCTTGATCGTTTCGGAGTTGCGTGCAGCGGTGACTGCGGCTTCAAGAGTCAGCTCGGCGTTAAGTTGCAGCTTCTCGCTTAGTTGCGTGTCTGCGAGACCGACCACGAGCCTATCGCGGATCAATTCTTCTTTCAGATCTCCGTACTCGCAGGTTTCGGCTAGTCTGTAGAGTTCGGTTACGAACGCGTCGACTGACTCATGCGCTTCTTGCTTCCGGCTGTTGAACTTCGCCCGCTCATATATCACGTTCGTCCGCGGCACGAAATGTTTCGCGAACGCTCGTGTTACCGCGTCGTAGTTGAGTTTCTCAGCGTCGGAAAGTTTGAGCGACGCCAGGACATCTTCTGCTTCACGGCCCATCGCGTAAATGAGTGTGTTCACCTGGGTTTCGTCGTCTTGTTTCTTCAAACCTGAGATGACGCGGTACCTTTCCCATCGTGTAAACCACCGCTTCCACTCCTCGGGTCTCCGAAAGTCGAGCTTTTCCGGCAGTTCGACGACGAAAGGGTTGAGCGGCGTTGCAGGCTGAGCTGCGGGCACTGTAGGCGTTGCCATGGGTGCTGCAAAGTTCCGTGTTGCGGTGCCGGCGTTTGTTAGGCCTACTTGTCCGGTGCCTTCTTCACTACGTTGTCGTGACTTCCACGTATCCCGCCGCTGCCGCCATGTCGTGGTCGAGAACAGAGCACACGAACGAGCAGACGGATAACGACAACTGTTTAATGACTTATTAAGGATTAAAGCACGCGGGCACGCGCGGCTACATGTTAGCTCAACAGACACGATCACACACCCAGGTCCCAGCGAGCGTCTTCCCGCCCGATCCTCCACTCGTCACGTGATGCGGTACACATAGCGCCATCTCCTAGTGGCTGCGCCCGCGACACAGACAGCACAGATATTCAAGGGCGAGCATGTTCACTGTTAAAAAAAGAAAAAAAGAAACGCACAGTGGAACACAACAGCCGATCGCGTCTTGCTGCAGCGCCAAGGCACAAAAGACAGTGGCGACAACACAAATGTTCATGGGCGAACGTCTTCACTGTTATAACAAAACAAAATGCACAAAGCACAGTCGAACCATACGGCGACGACGGCGTATTCGGTCAATGCGAGAGCAGTAGCACTTCACAAGCGGCGACGAAAATTCTACGGGGCCCAGCGGCCGCGTTCGCCGTTTAAAATTCCCGCGGAAGGCACCTCGAGAAGGAGAGCGCGGCGCGGCCGTTGCTAGGCGGAACTCCGCAGCGGCGTCCCTGTGTGCGCGCAGCCAATAGCGCGCCGCTGCCGTTGCCATGCGTTGAGCGCTCTGCATATTACAAACTCGCTTCCCGGTGCCGGATGCCTCGCCTGCAGAGATTCAAGCGTCGCTTCGTGCACATAATGGTCGCTGAGCGCGACTTTTACGAGCGCCCGCGGTCGTAGCTTTCTTTGCCTCTTGACTCGTCCTCCGGCGCTCGGCTTCGCGTTGTTCCAACGGGTCGCGCATAAGCACTGGACTTACGTTGGCCTGGCAGTAAACAAGAGAGCCGGCTGGTAGGCGAGCAGATTCCTGCTTCTTTCGCGCCACAATTTCATAACATAATGATTGTTGGGGTTTTACGTCCCATACATGATTATAGGGGACGCCGTAGTGGAGGGCTGCGGAAATGTTGACCATCTAGTGTTTTTTAACGTGCACCTAAATCTAAGTACACGGGCCCCGAGCATTTCGCCTCCATCGAAATGCGGCCGCCGCGACCGGTATTCGATCCCGCGACCTTCGGGTCAGCAGTCCAGCACCATAACCACTAGACCACCGTGGCGGGTAGCTTCACAATTATGTTTGTACGCATACGTTAATCTTAGTTATTTTTCTGCCCTAAGAGGGATTTTTGTGAACTCTTCAAAGCCTAGGTCGCTCATTAACTGCGTTTGCAACATCGACCATTCGCAAGCACAGCCATTTACCGCGATCCAACGAAACGGCGGCTTAAGAGAGTTTTAGGTTAGGGTTCGCAGCGTTTGCGTTGCTTGGGTACGTACGTTATCTTCCAATTATAATAAACGCGCTTACCGAAGAGGTTAGCGTATGATGCGCGCTCAGTGGCAACCAACGCTAACGTAAAGTTTTCCGTTACCCTATTAAACAACTGCATATTGATACGAAAGCTCACGCGAACGTGACCTTGAACGAAAAGCCAGTGTGAGCGAAATTTGAAGCTAGGTGATGCTAGGTTGTTTCCAGGTTGCTTCTAGGTCGTTGCTAGGCTTTAGCTATATGTGATGCTTGATTGCATAGGCGTGTTCAGGGTTCCTCATTAGGGGGGGGCGAAGGTTCATCGCAGCGCCCCCCACCCTAAAAAGTCTATGTATGGGGCAGATTTTGCGCCCCCCCCCCTCTTAAGTGACTAGAAGGGTCAATGTACGGGGCAGATTTTGCGCCCCCCCCCTCTTAGATGATTAGGTGGGGTGGCCGCCCCCCCCCTGCCCCCCCTCTGCGCACGCCTATGCTTGATTGTGTCTTGATTGCTTCTATAGGTTGTTGATGGCTTTAGCTAGGTGATTCTAGGTTGTCTCTAGGTTGCTTCTCACTGCAGAGAGGTTCGAGTTAAACCACAGACAATCACAGGCACGACACGGATGTCCAAACTCCAGAGACAGAAACTCGCACTGAAACCGAGCGTTCGCACCTCCCATATGTGGGAGGTGCGAACGCTGTCTAGAAATGATAATCGGCGTTTGCCGCCCGCCTGTTACCTTCTTCATCGTTAGTGGTCCAGCGGTGAGCTGTAGGATTTACCAAATCTCTGTGGCACAGACCCGTTCATGATGATGATTGTTTTTTGTACACACCAAAATACATCTTTTCGGCGTGCGTGTGATATAATGTGCGCGGTAAAACAGCCGCACCGGAAGGCTTTCCCCTTCAAGTCGTCTTAGGCAAATGCATAAGGGGCCGATTGTTTGACAATCTGGTGTTTATAAAGCCGATACGTACACTGCGTAACTATAGAATGACACGTTTATTAATGTCAATGTGATAATATCGCTCATACACGACGCTTTTTACCGATTTCTCTGTTTAAATCATTGTAATCTGGTCATCTGTCACAGCTGTGACCGATTGAGCGTTTCTCAATTGTATTGTGCCGAATTTATTTAATTATATTAACCTGTATTATTCAAGTATGAGTCTTCAATAGCACAACCAGAAGCTATAACTTTTCTTCCACAAGCTCTCCCTCTTCCCTGTCCAAGTGCAGGATAGCCAACCGAGCATGCCCTAGCTACCTGCCTAATCCATTCGTTTCTCTCTCACTCTCTTACCGTGAGAGGGGAAAACCAGAAGAGGACTTGGATTCACACTGATTCCCGTGCCTTTGCCGCAATGCTTGTAAACACAACTTTGCAAACGCAAACACACACACACACACACACACGACACACGCGCACACACACACGCACCCACCCACACACACACGCACCCACACACACACACACACACACACACACACACACACACACACACAACACACACACACACACACACACACACACACACACACTGTGTGTGTGTGTGTAAAGGCGCCCTCGGACATTCCGGAATCACATAGTAGCGTACACGTCTGCGGAACTCCAGGACGCTGAAGGAGACTACCCAGCACCTCCACCAAGTACAACAAGCATGTTCTCCTACAGACATTTGTTATCACTTGAGACAAAGCGACGGTTAAGCGAGCTGGCTCAGGCAGAAAACCGGCAAGCGCGAACCACACGGCCGTCAACGTCTTCTTTCAAGCTGGCGCCGATGTGCTCTGGTACAATATATAAGTTTATATGTCCTCTTCGTCCTCCTGAAAACAAGAGGCCGCAGCCGCCAAGCCAGTGAGAAAGGAAGAGGATGTTTCTGGGGTTCTTACTCGAACATGAAAATCTAAGGCGGATGTTGATGTCCCCGACCACTCCCTTCAATGGAGGATCGGACCAGCCTTCTCCAAGCGACAGCTGCATACGCTTGGTCTGTACGGCAAGCATTCACAGCACGTGCTGGTGGCAGGTGAACTTCTGTAGCTGAGACATAACACTGATGCTCGGCTGAGTGCCTATGGAAGAAATTTTCATTTCTCCAATCTAGAGCTTCTAACAACGCCGCCCATGGAGGGGATCCACGGTCGCCCCCTCCTGGGTTTCCTTCTCGCTGCTTTTTCCTCTCGTCTTCTCTAGCTCTGCGGTTATCCAAGTTACTCGCTGTTTTCACAAGACGCACGCTTGCTGTGCCATGCGGAGGTGCATCTGCTCAGCTGGCGCACGCGCGCGCGCACACACACACACATCACGTGAAGCAGCTCTCGGTCGTAAAACGTAAAAGCATTTCGGGCCAGACCGCGTCGTCTCCTCCCTTCATGCGTCTGTTCCTTCACTTGTATCTCTCTTAGTTTCTCGTTATCTTTTTTTCTCTGAACCTCGACTCAGTCACTTCCTCCATTCTCGGCGTTTCCGTTCTGTGATACATTTCTTTCGCTTTGATTGCCGTTTGTTTCTTTGGCTATTTGTTTGCAGGCTTTCTTTTCTTACGTCACCAACGGCCCGATGGTTTAGAGAGCTCGCGCGAAAGCTCCGTGCGAGCCGACTGCGCGTGCGGACTTGCGAGCGCGAGGCGTCGAATGAAAAGCGCACGAGGAGCTCGTTGAGGTTGGTTATTTTGGGACGCTGTCGCGACGCGAACGCCCAGCTTTTATGCGGCGTCGCGACCGCTTTCTTTTGAGGGCTTTCATAGAGGACGACCCGACCAGCGTCTTCCAGGCGGCACGCATTCGCACGGAGACACACTCACAGGCGCGCACACACAGACTTTTTCTCTTTTCTTATTTTGTACTTCTGGAGGAGGAGGCAGAAGAGAGGGGGTTCTATTGTTAATTAAATCGACGCAAGACGGTATATTCTCTTGCCTGCTCTACATAACGTTTCGCTGACGACGTACAAACAGTGTCATAGAAGCACTGTATCAGCAGCGACTGCAAGAAAAAGTCCCAGTTTTCGCCGCAAGGGCGAAGCATTGCCACAGACGCCCGAGTAAAACTCTCCATTGCCTTCAAAATTAGGTAATGTTAACGCGATGTCTGCTCCGTCTCAATGCCCGATGAGATTCAGCCAAACTTTAAATGTCAGACAGGGAGACCAGTCCATCCGCACTTGTTTTTATATGGATTTTACAACAGATGTAAGTTTCGGTGATCGAGTATATTTTTTTGCTTCTACAGCCTGCAAAACAACTGAGCGCTTCGCCTTTTCCAAGCGAAGCTCGTTATGAGTTACAGATTTCGGTGGCGGCGTTGTCATCCGCGAAAAGTCCGGCGCCGGAACTAATCGCTTCTTTATAGAAATGCGGCGCTCGAAGGTGCGCCAGTCAAATGCGTATTTGTGCGCGCCGTTTTTCCAATAACTGAGGCTCTGTCGAGGGTTTGTCGGTGATCAGCCGTTTTCTGATACGGCAACCTGAGCTTTTATCGAGGTCGCTTGTCATTTCACGGTGCCACATTTCATTGTTGCCAGGATTGAACGCATGGCCGTCGTTATTGTGAGTATCAAAAGAGGTGTCGCGCTGCTGAGCACGTAGCTGAAGGTCCAATTCGCGGCATGGAGGAAGGAAGAAGTTAGGGGGTGCATTACGTCATGCGGTAGAAAGAAAGAAAGAAAGAAAGAAAGAAAGAAAGAAAGAAAGAAAGAAAGAAAGAAAGAAAGAAAGAAAGAAAGAAAGAAAGAAAGAAAGAAAGAAAGAAAGAAAGAAAGAAAGAAAGAAAGAAAGAAAGAAAGAAAGAAAGTACGTCAGGCACCTACACGCGAAGCTTCGTTTGCTCCCGTTTTCCCGATAGGCGAAAGGCTCCATAGTCTTTTCTTTTTTTTCTGGTAATTACTCGGCGGCGTCGCCGACGCGGGACGCCGTCGAGTGATGCAAAAAAGTTATCATCACGCGATGGCGTCACCATATGACGCCATCACGACGTCACAGTGACGACATGGGACGTGGCGTCCCGTGATGACGTCAACACGTGACATCGTAGCTTGGTCAACGGTCATGGAGGCAGCTGTGCAAAACCAGGTCGAGCTGCCTAGTCCTGGAGCTAGTGGAAAACCATGTTATATGCAAAAAGCTTCCGGAGCGTGGCGGGGGAGGAACAATACATCGACTCTGATGGCTCTCTCCTTATGCTGTCGTCTTAGGTCATATAGCTTCCTAATCAATAATACACTAGAGGGAAATCGGGAGCTAGTGTCTATGGGAGCTGCACCACATGGCGCTTCAGCCACCATGGGAGTGATAGGTAGTATACATGGATTTGTCTAAACTTCGTTCTTTCGGCTCCGTTTGACTCCGTATCGCCCGCAGCCGCTTTGTCGCAAGACGAAATTCGGCAAACGTTCAGCAGTTGCACTTCTCCACCTCGACCTTTTAGGCTCACCAGTTCAATCGGCGCATGAGGTTCACAACGATCCATTCTTTTATCCGAAGCAAACGCCAAAACACAACAGTAAACACAGCCACAAGTGCGTTCGAAGCAGCAAGCACGAAGATTAGGCAAATCCATGTACTGCCCATAATTGCATGGTGGCTGAACGATTGCAGCGCCAGAGTTCCCTTTAGTAAATAGTGCAGGAAACTCTTAGGTAAGTACATGAGGAGTTTTTTCGCCTGCAGTGAGCTTCGGTGGGCCCTGCGTTTACGGATGGAGGCAGAGCCGTGCTGCTGCTGCTGCTTTCGAACTGACACCAAAGCTGCAGCGCAAGGTGCGCATCGCTGGTGCCTCGAGGACATGTGGAGAGCCGCACGTGCGCGCGTTTTTCGCGAGAAAAGAGCAGCACGAGTTTAGGATGCGGTGAACGTGACTGCTCACGCAGAGCCTGTCGCGACAGCAGGGACAAAAAACTGTCGGGTGAATCCCGTCCGAGATACGTATTCACGAGAAACGAAAACAGCCTCGCATACATAGGTGGAACTCTTTCCCTCATTTCTTTCTTTTCTAGAAAGTTTATTCCGAAAGATAAAAATGAAAGCGTCCGTTGCATCGCACTTTCCGTCTAGAAGGGTTGGAAAAGGTACACGGCGCTTGCGTTTTTTACGGAGGTGTTTGATCAAAGCGGTGGTAGTTCGAGGCTTTCTACGTCTCGTCTAAACGGCGTGCAGCCTGCTCTCGTCTAAATAGGTCAAACATCAACCCGTATACCCAAAGAAAGTTCAACATTGGCCAACGAACCAATGTAGGGAATCAGCTATAGGTTAGCTGGCGCCTTAATGTGCGTCTGTCTAAAAGTCCAGCAGCATGCATGTTATATCGGTGTCGCGCGGTACTTTGCTAATTCTGATTAATCCCGATTAGGATCAAACTTTTAACCATGTGATTGGCTTCATATCCTGCAACTTGCTTGAAGGAGCCAATCACGATCAAAAAATTAGATCTGGCTCGGGCCCGATTGCGATCAAAAGTGACCGTGTGACACCGGTGTTACACTCTCTGTATCACTTGAAGGCGTAAGCCTGCTGTACATTTGGCAATAGATTAAGTTATGCAATTGGGCACCAGACTTCTTAGGAGACACAACGATCCTCAGTGTGAGAGATACGCATTAAATTATCTCAAATTTCTCAGTACATTGCACTGTAAATCAATTTCAAAGGGAGGTGAGACTACTATGAAAAAAAAAAGGGAATAGGCGCACAGCTATAAGATGGGTATCGTTCACGAACAGTGGCCTCCAAGATCAGAAGGCGCGCAGTGCGCGCAGCCTGATATTGGTGCAATAGGCCATGCATGCGTTTGCACACGTTTAACTCGTACTCAGCATGGGAAAAAAGAAAGAAAAAAAAAGAGGCGTACATGGAAAAAGTTTAGAACGTTAATGGAAGTAGAGGGTGCCTAATACCGTGGAAAGGGCCACCATGACGCTGATTTCGCCACTTTCGTTCTAAATCACGCAATATAAAGACACTTGATCGCATCGTACGACTGACCAAAGTTCTCCGATTAAGAAAAGATGAAAGCACTTAAAAGACAGCAACAGGGTCTGCGGTCCTCCTCGGGGGCGGCCTAGGCCCAGGCCACGAATTTGCCGGAGTTATGAATAAAGTTGCTACCACCACCACGACTATTTTGGCGGACGCTAACATGGATCAGTGTCTGTGCATTCGAAAACATTAATTAGATCATCTTAGTTATATTCTCAAAGAACCCGCTCGCTCAGCGCAAGAGACCGATATTTTCATATCAAACGATGCCTTCTTACTTCAAATACCACCTACCCATTCCCAACAAGATTGAGCGAAACGAACAGTTGTGTCTTGGATTTGCAGTGCAGCTTAGACATTGAGAAACGTTTGACATTGAGACATTGAGAAACTCGCCTTGTGAACAAGGCGAGCGCCTGTTTCATGTCGTCAGTGAATCATCCTCACAAGAACTGAAATTTGGGCGAGTTTGTAGGAATTCATATTGAACAAGTAGCAGACAGGGAAACGAGAAGGAACAGAAAGTCCCGACTTTCGCACTGTATACTTGTTGAATATAGGAACCAACCTCGCCTGACTAGATTTCGTCGAACTTTGGACTATATTGTGAAAGCACACATATATCCACACGGGACATTTCATAGACCGAGGTTTGCTGCGTGGTTACGGTACGGGAACCCCATTCAAGGGTTCGAACGAATGTGCTGGTATACGCCATAAACGTTACGAACTCAGGCAATGGTTCTGTATAGTGACCTTTCGTTTCCATTTTCATGCCTCTACGACCGTGCTCGGTCGAAGAACAATAGCAAGGCAGGAGCCACAAAGGAAGGGAGCAGATCCGGTCAGGCTATGCCATTGCACGCTTGCCATCTGCTCCGAGTTCTTTTATGCGTTTTACGCCGTTACGGAGTCATTCTCGTGCTTGACCCATGCATGCGAGTAAATCCCCGGACGCCCAAGGGCTATCCTGCCAAGAACCATTTTGCGGACGTCTGGCCACCGTGGATGCCTCGGAGGGTAGTTCTATTGTTTCCTCACGAGACATTTCTGGCCACGCTGCATTCTCCCCCACTCTCTCTTTCTGTCCTGACAAAGCAGTAAAATGCGCCATTTGCCGGTCTTCCGGGTCTCCTGATATCGTTAACACATTGTCGAACGTTCACTCGTAACAGGCGAATGTATTATTACAGTCCGGTTTTTTCGTGATACCCTAACGTGTACATTAACGTGTCATCCAACACTGCGAGATTGAGTAGTCAAGCCTATCAATTTATTAAATACGGTGTCTTCACAGCACGCCTTATCATCGTAAACTGTTCGTGGCAACCAGCCTCTATCAAATTCGCGTTACGGCCTGCCTATAGGATCGTTTATTTTTTTTCTTATATATATATATATATATATATATATATATATATATATATATATATATATATATATATATATATATATATTACAATTGTTCTGTCTCCAGTCAAAGAAAGTATACTCTCGGCTACCGACCACTGATGACGCTCATTTCATCGCTTATACGATGATTTGGCGTATAGTAAACTTAGTTTCTTTTCAAGTTAAATATATTTAGGTATGCTGTAAAAACAAAACAAAAAAGAACGACCTTCTCATCTGGATCTACAAGTATCTATTTCTTTTTTTTTTCTCTCATCGACAAGTGTGGCAAGCCTACACGACCGCCGTTCT
This sequence comes from Rhipicephalus sanguineus, assembly GCF_013339695.2. NCBI lineage: Eukaryota > Metazoa > Arthropoda > Arachnida > Ixodida > Ixodidae > Rhipicephalus > Rhipicephalus sanguineus. Next base: position 145,889,834 of record NC_051181.1, on the reverse strand, counting down.
TGACAGCGCAACCACCGCCATCCCCCATAATTCTGTCCCTATCAAGTCGAGAAAAAAAAAAAAAAAGCAGAAGAAAACCACCTGGCGAGAACAAAGGCGGCTCCCGAAAAGCACCTATATGCGTTTTATTTTGTGTACGCATAAGCGCCCATGCTCGTTAACGCTTGAACTTCGAAACGCTGGCGGTCATAAAAAAACTCTTCGCACGCTACACTTCTTGCTCCCGTAGCCGCCGAAAATTTACAGAGAAGAGACGCGAGCCCCTTAATGCAAACAGGCGAAGACATGCGGGAGGCGTGTCTCAGTTGCAACAGTGAACTTTAACGACGGCTTCGGAAATCCTTTACGACCGCAGCGCCGGGAGCTCGGAAAACGCCGTATACCTCATGGGCATAACTATATTTGGAAATGAGGGGCTGGCGAGAGGCCTAGTATGGGAAACTATGATCACAGTTTGTCTTGGCCCCCTCGTGAATAGGTTTTGCAGCCGCGTTCAGCAGCTATTCTTCAGCTTCCGTCAGGGCGTTGACATCGCGGGAGAGAAGAACGTATGACTGCACGATGAAGAGACGGGACAGGCTGAACGTGTACGAAATAGACGAAGGAAGGCATCTGGTAGAGATGTTGCCAACTCTCCACCGCTACGCACCCACGATTGACGACAAAAGCCAGACGGCCCCTCATGCATTTGCCTAAGACGACCGAGTTGAAAGCTATCATCATCTTTTCCTTCTCAGTCGATTGTATTGATTCCGCCCGAATGCTTTCTGCACCCAACGTGCCTCCGGGATCGGAGGAATCGGAAGCTTTCTGCACCTCACGTGGTTTTACAGTGCCTCCGTGATCGGCCCCACTGTGACAAGCGACGATGTCATGTGATGATGTCATCATGTGACGTCACGATGACGTCATATAGATTTTGGCGCCCGTTATGACGTCATAACACGATTTTTGCATCACTCGTGTTGACGCCACCGACAGTCACTTTTCGCGTTTGATGAGGTTTGCATCATCAAACGCGAAATTGCATTAATATAACGAAGATCATTCATCATTGTTGACGTTTTACGCCCCAGAACCACGATATAAGTATGAGGGACTCCGTAGTGAAGGGCTCCGGAAATTTCGACCATCTGCGGTTCTTTAACGTGCACATAAATCAAAGTGTATACAGGTACCTCTGGCACTCGCTGGATCCGATGCATTTGTCTATCAATACGGTTTTTTTTATCTCCCCGTACGCGTAATAAGTACTCTTCCTTAACCGCATTGCACCAGTGAAGTGACGTAACACTTTCTCAACGCATCCGACCACGCCTAAAAAGCACGCAATCTATAATGATTTCGAGGAGTGCGTTAATTGCTATGTATGCCACCAAATTTAAAGTTTATGTATCTAGCTATGGTAACGCGCCTTCCTCATCGAGCATATATGGAGTCATTATCTTGAAAATTTCAGACCGCGCTATTTTGTCACCAATATACATTGCTGACCCGCCACGGTGGTCTAGTGGTCATGATGCTCGACTGCTGACCCGAGGGTCGCAGGATCGAATATCCGGCCGAGGCGGGCGCATTTTCGATGAAGGCGAAAATGCTTGAAGCCCGAGTACTTAGATTTAAATGCACGTTAAAGAGCCCCAGGTGGTCGAAATTTCGGGAGCCCTCCACTACGGCGTCCCTCAATCATATCGTGGTTTCGGGACGTTAAACCTCAATAATTAAAAAAATTAATATACATTGCTGTCATCACGTAAATCAAAAGCAAATTCAAGAATCAGTTGGGAACAAATAGGTCATACAGTGGCAAGACGATAAGCTGATACTCGTAATTCACTTATTTTCTGTATCTTTATTATCTTTACAGCATACCTTTACAGCATACCTTGCGATAAACTTCGCAAGCTTAGCACCGTAACCGGATCAATATGCAAGAGTTATTAAAAACGACTTGCCTCTTCCTTCAAAATCGGTGCTAGTATAGGGTCCAGTTATTAGAATCATTTCTTTTTCTAGTCTATACTAAGATATTCCTCTTTCAATCACCTCACATTTAAAATATCGCGGTTTTGGCACCTAGGTGCCTTGATATTATTATCATATTTAAAAGCTTTTGTTAATTATCAAATTATCGCTTTCTGTACAGGAAAATCCCTGACTTGCAGGATGCGTTTGTTCTCCAAGACGACCTTGTCATGGTATGTATGTGTGTGTGTGTGTGTGTGTGTGTGTGTGTGTGTATGTGTGTGTGTGTATATGTATGTATGTATGTATGTATGTATGTATTTATGTATGTATGTATGTATGTATGTATGTATGTATGTATGTATGCATGTATGTATGTATGTATGTATGTATGTATGTATGTATGTATGTAGCGAAACGCATGCCTACTGCATGTATGTATGTACGTATCCATGCCTGACAATATGAAACATCGATCTCGTCGCCGCCGGTCGCGAGGCTATATAGCTGCCCGCTCGCGACAAGCTGTCCGGCCATTGTTTCTTGTTAGCGCAAGTTCGACGAGCAGACATCCGTTCGGCGTAGTTAACGCCGACGAACTACGTATGCCGGCCCCCGCGGGTGCACACGCAAACGGCAGTCAAAGGGGGTTGCATGCTCTCCAAGCCGAGCGCATATACGACGACCTCGTATGTACTACGCATGCCCTTCGTGCACGCTTGCCCGTTCACGAGCAACAACCTGCTGTCCTCTCCGCAGCGGCGCCGCAAAGGGCTCGTCAGGGCCCGTTCGTATAGCTAGACTGCAAGGGTTCGATCCCGCCGCCGTATCTTTATGGGGTCGTAACTCTTTTGGAGCGGTTCGCGTCTACGCGAAGAGGCCGGCAGCGGTTCCGTTTGTTCTTCCCTCGAATGCTCCTTCTTCCTCGGGACCCGCACTGCGTGCGCACGCATGCGTGCTTACGCACGAAACAGCGTCGCATGCCCATCGCAGCAGCCGTTGTAGAACACGCTGGCGTGCTTTTAACTGCGAGCACGTGTAGGACGCCCGGCCCAACGCTGCTGCCGAGGGAACGTTTTATGTTGGGCCGAGGTCGTAACCGAAATACCGCGGAGTTGCCTTGTTCTGAAGAAGAGCCCGGCGTTTATGGAAAACCCTTTTAGGCTGCAGTTCGTGCTGGCGGCACCGTCTTGGGACGGTTCGTTTTCCACGACTGAGTCGAGTTTCGGCATCGTATAAAATACAGTGCGAAACAAGTATCAGAGGGAAAATAATGTAACAATGTAAAATAGAGCGAAATTTTTTTTTTATTCAAGTACCCTAAAGGCCTGGGTAGGCATTACATAGGGGAGTTATAACACAATAAAGCTGTTACAATTACAGTGTACAAATTGAATAACAAATACAAACGATTGATACAAATATATATAAATATGCACATACGCTATACATATGTAGAGATTATTACTTAACAGAACAGAGATGCTACGTGGAGAAAATAAAGAAAGTACTACTAAAAAGAAACAAAAAGAAAAGAACAGGACAACAAAAACTCTAAGGAAAATTTTCGCAGTGTTCAAAACAACAGCGTGCCTTTCCGCCAGATATTGCTATCTGCGAGAGCGGTCATCGCACTCGCTTTTTTTTTCGCTAGAGAAATCTTGCTGCTTTCGTTTAGTTCAGCCTTATTTTGTGATGTCAACAAATAATCCTTCTGCGCACAATTATTAAACAGGAATGAGTGAATGGCATATATTGAAGGGCGTATTCACAATCACCAAGATGGGAAGATAAGGCATACCATATATCAAAGGTAGTGCTTGACAGATGGCGAGAGAACACGTTGAAAGTCTTGCTACTCACATCGACCCCCCCCCCCCCCGCCCTCTACTCCTGTGTGGAAATCCCCATAGGTATAAGCTATTTTACGCGTGGGTTTTGGTGCCGCCATACTGGGCAGGAGCCTTGCCATTTTTTATCTTCAGCAACTAATCTAAGCGGCGCTACGGCATAGACGCCTACGCATGAAAACGGCTTGGTTGGCGCATTTCACGTTTCGCCACTTTATATACAAACATAAGAGAACATTCGTTTAACAGCACAAGGTGGCAGCACCCATGATACATTGGTTGGTTTATGTGGTTTAACGTGCCAAACTTGATTCAGGCTATGAAAGATGCTGTAGTGGAGGGTTCCGGAAATTTCTGCCACCTGGGGCGCCTTAACGTCCACTGAAATCGCACAGTACACCGGCCTCTAGCATATCGCCTCGATCCACCGAAATGCGACCGCCGTACCCGGCGGAGAACCAGGGGCGCAACCAGAAATTTTTTTCGGGGGGGGGGGGGGGGTGGTCACCTCCTTGATCTAAACTGGGGGTCCGGCAGGCAAATGTGATTGAGTGTCATTTTGTGCTCTGTATGCCATGGCAAAAAAAATTTCGGGGGGGGGGGGGGGGCACGGGCCCGGTGTGCCCCCCCCCTCCTAACTACGCCACTGCTGAGAAACCGCGCCTTTTGGCTGGTCAGCATCCGAGCACCTTAACCAGTGAGCCACCGCGCGGCCTGCTATCGGTATAACCTAAACTTCTATGTTGAAAAGCTCGTGTAAATGAACTCTGCCCTTTCGTCAAAGAGACTCGGCCTATTCAAGACGAACACGATTTCTGCCGACGCAGAGTTCACTTCAGCTGTCGCCGTACCTATTCCCGTTTGTCTTTATGCATTTGGAGTTCCTCGGTAACTCACCTTATCGTGGACGCCCGCAGCGGTCAAGTTTGCTTCTGCGCCACTGGTGCCGTTCCGAAATGACCCTGACTGATGTGCTACAAAGCGGGCGAGCCGCTCATGCTTCCGCACTTCACCCTATAACCCGTGCATCCGACCGGAATCGGCGCGGGCGATAAGGCAGGCGCACCGGCATATCCGGTCCGGTTGCTGCACAGTGACTTGCTCGGCTGCTGCTTAGTTTTATCTGCAGATGCGCGGTCGGAGTTTAAAGGGCCCCTAAAACCATGCTCCGAGTTCAAAGACGAGAGAGGGGTTTCTCTCGCCTTCATTATCCTTACTACGGGCGCTATCTCCTCCTCGCCACTTATTTCTTCATAAAACATGTGGACAATGTCAGCACTAATTAAGCGTTGAGCCTATTAGGATTTCGCGCTTTCCTGCTATACACGCTGCTATCTCCAGTTGCCCAGTCGAAAACGCGCGAAACGAAGTGAAATCCGTCGGTCGTGCATGACAGCCATGCATGCAAGACGAGGCAGAACGTGCGTGCGACTGCGTGGCGAAGCAGGATAGGAGACAATTCACAATTGATATTCCTCGTACATATATATATATATATGTACGAGGATATATATATACATGGACCAATCAAGAGCTTATTACTCATGACGTCCGGTGAACGGACTGATGGCATCCCGAATTGTAGAGAAAATACGGGAAGCACCAAGAGAGATTAATGCGTTCGTTTGCTATTTTAAGATGTTGCTTAGAAGCTTTTTGAGGTGGTATATAGCAGTGCAGAGCAATTGCTACATGGACAAGATAGTCTACAAAGTTAAGAAGTGCAGGTGGCGCTATATCTACCTGAAGCCCTTAGCGTAATCGCCGCGTCTCCGGAAGCTGGCGGAAACTTCGTGGAGGGCCTTATTATACCTACACAACCTTAGTTCATATGAGAGCAACAATGTTCCGGAGTGCACCGCGGCAGCTCTCTACCGCAGAATCCTGAATACTTCCCACACTTCACCTTGTAATACGCAGGGCTGCCGTGAAACATCCGTCGAGAAGGCGATATTAGAGAATAACAGCCAGGACATTGTTATAGCCGCAAATGCGTTCAGTGCAGTACAGTTTAATACCTTAAAGACCCTTGGGGGGGGGGGGGGGGTTATTGCATAACGGTTGATTACATGATAAACATACACAAAAATGTTCTTTATACAATACAATGAATGCAGTCCCGACAATGGCGATAGAATTACCTGTCCGCCACGGTGGTGTATGGGTTACGGTGCTCGGCTGGTGACCCGAAGGTCGCGGGTTCGCTTCCGGCCGCGGCGGTCGCATTTCGATGGAGGAGAAATGCTAGAGGCCCGTGTACTGTGCGATGTCAGTGCACGTAAATAACACCAGATGGTCAAAGTTTTCGAAGCGCTCCACTACAGCGTGCCTCATATCATAGTTTTGGCACGTAAAACCCCAAATATTATTATAATTATTAGAATTACTTGTTGCTTCCATCAGTCAACGCGACCCTTTTGTTTATTCCTTTTGCTGGATCTACACCATTCTCGCCCAACTAGCCAATCTGCTAATAAGCTACTATCACTATGTAAAACTTCAACTTAAGATACTCATAGCCACTCAGGCTTCAGCGGTGGCGGGCAGCTTAATTGCATTGCAAAAAAAAAAAAAAGAAAGAGGAAAAATAGAAACGCCAGTTTAAGCCAGTGCAATCTTGCATGTGACGCCAGCAATGCAGACGCGTCGTCGCACGCACACTTTTTTTTTTTTTTTCGCGAAGATGCGCGCATGCGCGTAAGTATAGAGCGCGGACCGTGGCTGCAGCCGGCAGGACAGGCAGAAAAGCCCCCCCCCCCCCCCTTCCGATGACTACGAGGCCAAGAGCCACCACCGTCATCTACCCTCCCTCTTTCCTTTCCGCCCATCGTCCTAATGGCAGTCGTCAGCCGCCATGCCAGAGTGACGGAGCAGGCCTCGTCGCCGAGGCCTGGTGTTTAAGGAAAATGGAGGCGCTGCGCGGAAGGCGTCACAAGCACACGCCATCTTCCTTTTTACTTCCAGGGGCACCTGTTTGCTGCTACCCTCTCGCTTCGCTCGCTCTTTGCTTTTCCGTCGGCCTCGTCTATTCTTCTTCTGCTTCCTCGGCCGTTGCTATATTCTTTCTTCGTACCGCCGCGTAATGGGGGTTCATCTTCGGGTGCCGGACTGACTTGTGCGTTGATTGATCGGTTGACTCGCGTTCCCAACGCCGTTCCTCGACGCTGCACGAGTGCTGGAGGCGCCGCTTCCGGCGCCTCCGTCACTGAGCTTCGCATTATAACGCGAACCTCGCAGCGGATAATTCATTTCTGGCGCGAATTGTACGTACGAGAGCTGCTGCGCCATAGGCGGACACGCCGTGCGCGTAACTCGTATTTGGTGCGACATTCTTTTTCTTTTTTGTATGTGCTGTGAGCCTTATAATGTATCATTTGCAATGACCCGTTCTGGAGCCCGGATGTATCGATCACGCGGAACGACGTTGGCTGACCAGTGATGGGTGGCTAACTAACCAAGATGGAGAGAAAGAGGGAGAATGACGTACAAGCGTTTCACTCGTTGCCTTCTCACAACGCATCCCTCTTTTCCACGACACTGTGTTACTTATAATTAAAAAACGCAGTTCTTTATGTCATACCGACAGTTAATTTACCTGCAAAATGAGTGACAAGCTAACCCCCTTTGATTCAACATCAACGTCAGCTCATGCATATTGCCATATTGCATATTGCATATGGCCATATTGCAAAACATTGCAACGGCCCCATAAGGTGCAAGATATGTTCTGGTGCTCATACACATAAGGAGTGCAAGTCACGAGCACAGCCTCTCTGTGCTAACTGTGGGGGTTCTCACCCGGCCTCGTACGGAGGGTGCCCTAAAAAGAAAGCAGCAACTCTGGCACGTCACTTGGAACAAATTCAGGGAAAAGCACCTAGACGGAATGAACCGCCACCAAACCCGGATGTAGTATTTACAAGTATCGAACCACAGCACAAAGATACATCGCTTCTAGGAATGTCATCTAAAAAGACCTTTGCATCGGTCATAAAAGGACATCTTGCAGAAGAATCGTCTTCGAAGACCCTCCAAGCAAAGCCCCGAGGAATATCAAGTGCAGGCAACCGCCAGCACACACCTAAGAATCCACATACACCTAGCACCAGCCATGAAAAGCAGACAGACTCATCAGTGGCCAGCGACATATCAAGCCTACTTATCCCTATGATGTTTGCAGCTATAAAGGCTCTTCTTCGAGCTGCTCCTTCCTCTAAGAGCCTACCTGAGGTGGAAGCTGTTTTGGCGTTGGAGCATTTAGTGACGGCGACGTATGCGCCGCAGCGCTACGACTCATCGACGCAGCAATGATGGCTTCACCGGCAATGTCCTCACCTGCAGTTTGCATTAACAAACACCTCCGAACATGTACAATATTTCAGTGGAACGCTCGCGGTTTGCGCTCGAAGCTAACGGACCTCCGATGCCTTGTGCGAGCGTACCGCTTCCCTTTTATGGTGATTTCTGAGTCCCGTGTTGGTGAACAATTTCGGATGAACGGCTACTATTTTTATCATTCACGTCGGCAAAAGGGTATCAGCCGACTCCTAGTTGGCATACGAATCGACATTCCTGCTTCTGAACTTGAAGTCGCACCACACGATAGAGATGAATACGTCTGTGTAACTACAATGATAGCCTCCCAAAGGTTTACAGTCATCGGTGTATACCTTCAACCAAATTCGCCGTTTGATGTTTCTAGACTAGAAAGCTTGATAACGAAAACTTCCGCGCCGCATATTATATGCGGTGACTTTAACGCTCATAACGAAATTTGGGGCAGTTCGCACACGTGCACACGTGGAGCCAAACTTGCGGAGCTTTTAGCAAAGTATTGAATTGAACCGCTGAATGATGGTCGTGTTACCTACTTGAAGAATCCGAGGGTCACTAGTTGCATCGACATATCGTTTGTAACAAGGAGCACTACAAGGCTGTTCAGTTGGTGCACCGACTTGGAAACGCGAGGTAGTGATCACTATCCAATTCTGATATCAGCTCATGATGCTCAGGCGTCACCGGAAAAAACACAGACAAGATCCGTTGACTGGGAAGCGTACACAGAAGCAGTAAATAGAGGAATCACAGCCGCAACCAGGAGCGCTGAGATCATTCCTACGATTTCCTACTGCCTCAGAGAAAACACACGTACCACAAGCAAGCACTGTGATGTCCCAGCCAATGATGAAGAATTTCAGAGACTAGTTGCGATACGAAGGCGAGCGGAACGAAGAGCGCTAAGGACTAAAAACATCGAAGATCTCCGTGCTTGCCGGCGTGCACAGAGACATATCCGTCGCTACTTAACCAAGCTGAAGAGGCAGAGATGGAGAAACTTTTGTGCAACTCTGGACGTCCGAAAACCGTTAGCCAAAATCTGGCGTGTAATCAAAGGAATTCGCAGAGAACCCCAGCAACTTCACCCGTTCACAGCGCTCTCACTTCATGAACGAATGCCGCTCAAGGCTGTTGCCAACGAATATTGTAGACGTCTGTCTGGATGCGCAGGACTGCTGCCAAGGACCAACAGTCTTAACACTAATGTACCACGTTCGGCTGTACCAGCTTTGGATACTCCATTTTCCCTGGAGGAACTGAGGGTTGCTATCATTGATTGTAACAAACGCTCTTCTCCAGGGCATGACGGAATTACTTATAAAGCTATCGCACACTTATCCCAAAACTCTCTTCTTCGGCTGCTGGAATTATACAATGATTCTTGGATAAATGCAGAAGTTCCTGCTGAATGGAAGCTGGCAAAAATAATCCCAGTCATGAAACCAGGCAAACGGCCAACGAGCTATGCCTCTTTCAGACCTATAGCTCTTTTAAGTTGCATCGGAAAACTCATGGAGAAAATGGTACACAAAAGACTAACATGGCTACTTGAAAGCAGGAAACTGTACCCCCAAGAAATGAATGGATTTAGGCAACACCGGTCAGCTATTGACAATGTGATAGCCTTCACCTCATCAATTGAAGAAGAACTTACCCAAGGACACATACCAATTGCCATTTTTCTGGACATCAAGGCAGCATTCGACTCTGTGGCCCACAGTGCAATCCTTGAAGCCCTGGTTGCCATCGGTCTTGGAGGAAGAGTATACGCATGGATTGCGAACTATTTGCAAGGGCGGCAACTGTTCATGAGCACTGCAGAAGGCCATACTGCATACTACGCTATAAAGAAGGGTGTACCACAGGGTGCGGTGCTTAGCCCTTTATTGTTCAACCTCGTTCTTATTCACCTCAAGAAACAGTTACCACGTGGTGTCCACATTACAATGTATGCAGACGATATCTGCATATGGAGCGCATCACCTTCTCGCTATGTCACTCAGCAGAGGTTACAGAAAGCGCTGGCAAACACCTCCCTCTATTTGACACACAGAGGTCTGCACCTATCTCCGGAAAAGAGCGTCGTCATGGCCTTCTCCCGGAAGAGCATGAAAAAGTACCCACTAATAGTCAGTGGACGCGCTCTTCCTTATGTGCGATGCCAAAGGTTTCTTGGCGTAATCATTGACAGAAGCCTGTCTTGGTCACCACAGGTGAACAAACTTTGTGCAAGGATCTCTGCATTCTCACAAGTACTCCGCTACATGGCAGGAGCACAATGGGGTAGCGGCTGCCACTCGATGATACTTCTACACAAAGCTTACGTCGACGGTATTTTGCGCTACAGTCTGCCAGTACTACAGCGAATATCATTGACCAGCAAAAAGAAACTTGATGCCGCACGCAACAACTCTCTACGGATATGCCTTGGCCTACCAAAAGGATCTTCGTGCGTCGGAACGGTAGCGGAAGCAAGGTGCTTACCTCTTGACGTCCTCAGTAGACAAGAAGTCTTACGCATTCATCTCCGACACATCACCCAAAATGGAAAACACTTCCTTGGCCGCATTGCTAAAAGCTGCGCTAACTCAAGCTTTGGACAAGCAGTCCGAGAAATAAGTGCCCCCATTCCTGTAATGATGCGAGAGCTCATGCCCTTGAATTTTCCACCTTGGACACTGTCATCTATGCAAGTCTGTTCACACATCCCCGGTATCAACTCGAAAAAGAATATGCCACAAGCTGAGATTTTGCAAATCACCCTAGAATACATCGCCAAGAAATACTCCAGTTCGGCTCACATCTTTACCGACGGGTCTTGCTCTTCCCATAGTTCGTCAAGTGGTTTATACATATCTTCAACGGACCAAAGTTTCTCTTACCGTCTTGAACGACTAACAACAAGCACGTCAGCCGAACTGTACGCGATAAAGGAAGCCATTCTTTACATCCAGCGGCAACCTCCTGGACGATGGGTCATTTTAACAGATTCGAAAGCAGCCCTACAGAGCATGAGCAACATCAACGCCACTCGTCAACAACATCCGGTGACCCGAGACATTGGTTACATCCACCACATGGCCACTGTGTCTGGTCACACTGTCATGTTCCAGTGGATTCCCGGACACTGCGGCATATACGGAAATGAAAAAGCGGACCTAGCTGCACGTAGAGGTATATGCTTAAGGAAAATTCGACGGACACACTTCACTAAGTCAGATGCATCAGCAATGGCAAAGAAGAACGCCCACCGAGAGAGGGATCAGTTATGGAATCTTTCGCCTCAAGACCTCTTTCTCCGCTCCATAGACCCTGACTTAAAAACAAGACTTCCGCATCACCTTCCTCGTCACCTTGAGACACTCTATCATCGTCTTCGCCTCAACGCAGCATTCACCAATAGCTACATGTGCCGCCTTGGTTTGACCACTGACCCATACTGTGATAACTGTGGTGCTCTAGAAACAATAGAACATATTTTATTAGATTGCCAGGCATACAGAGAAGAAAGAACTTGTCTCGAAAGTAGTATATGCTCAACTTCCCAAGCACCGCTAGATCTCAGGAATATACTCGGACCTACGTCTTCTCCTTCTCAGCAACGTAAAATTTTAAAATTTCTGTTCCGATTCCTCGAGGACATTCACCGAATTGATAAACTGTAAATTAACTTACATCAGCATCATTACGTTGTGACATGTACATACCACGATCATATTATCTTCTTTTTTTTCTCCTTCTCCTTTTCTGCCCTCCTCCTCCTAGGGCCTTTCTGTCCTCACTCCCCTCCCCTATACAGAGTAGCATGTAGGCGCCTTTAGGTACGCCGGCAGAATTCTCTGTTTTTCATTAAAGAGCTTTCTCTCTCTCTCAGCTCATGCACACGTCGCTATTTCTTTAATAGGGTGCATTTCGATTCCTTTCTTTGGAATATGAACGAGAGTGGCCTGTGGGCACACGTACCTTCTTTCTCCTTGTTTATATATATATATAGTTCAAAAAAATCAAGCACGTAGGAAAAATCGTTCTGTAAAGGACTGACGTTCGGCCGAAACCCGCGGCCGAAACGTCAGTCCTTTACAGAACAATTTTTCCTACGTGCTTGATTTTTTTTAACTTTTACTTCCGGGTCCTTTGTTAGCACTTCACTGTTTATATATATATATATATATATATATATATATATATATATATATATATATATATATATATATATATATATATATATATATATATATATATGGAACGGGGACGCCTGTTCGCAAACGTCTTCATAAGTTACTGCCAGCTAACCGGCACCTACGCCCTCTGCATTCCGCATTCTTGTTCCTTTACCCCGAAAACGCGTCATAACCTTTTTTTTTTTTGTTTTCCTCTCCACCCACTCGCAGTCTTTCCTTCGTACCCAGTGCAACAAATAAGGTCCTGCCTGTTCCGCCCAAAAGATGGACAAGTAAACAAGAAAGGCTGAGGCAATAATGAAGCGGCCTGAAGAAAAAGAAAGGGACGGTATCAAAAGGTGGAAGGAAGCTCAAACAGAGCTAAGCACCGCGACGAACTGCGGTGGAATCCTTTCGGCGGCGGTCCGGGCAGGCGTTTATCACTGAGAGCCCGTCTCGTGCGGGCGTGTCTTTTCCGCGAGCCAACGAGCAGAGGATGGAACCGAGCCTCCCGCTGCTCTTTTCCCCAGTGCCAACGTCCACATAATCATCCTCCGCCGCCGTAGCACTCAGAGGCTCCTTCACTCCTGAGGAGCTAGCTGCCAGTGCCTCGTCTGGCGCTCGTCTCATGGAGGACTGCGATCGTCGTGGCTTCTTCGGCAGACAGAGCGCAACCGAGTTGGCGGTTGCCGCGTCGGCCTAGGTCGTAATGACGGCCCACGGCTTGCAGTGCTGGCGGTGATTGCCGCCCGTCCGTGTGCGTCCGAGCAATGGCTGCGTTTGCTTTAGCCAGAAGCGGGGGAAGACCTGCGCGTTGCGGGGCGGGTTGGCGGAGGTGGGAGGATAGGAAAGGAGCGAGCTAGCCCGGACGGGGAGGTGACACGAAGAGGAGAGAAGAAAGAAACGAAAAAAGTCGTACTCGTTCCGACGAAGCGCCGTCATTCCAACGGCGTGAGGCGGCGTCAGACGCGGCGGGGCCCTTGGCTTCGCAGGTGGTTATTTACGGGGAATTCTTTGCTTCTTCCGAGCGCCGCATTGCGTTTTACGTGCGTATTCCTAGCCGCCGTCCAGTCGCACACTCGCCACAGAGAGAAGGGTGAGGGTTGGTGAAGTCGGTTGCGCAAGCAGGCTTCTCTCTCTCTCTCTCTCTTTTATTTTTCTCGCCTTGTTTTCGTGCACTCCCGCGGTCCCTTTCTCGTTTGATCCCGCCGAGCTAGAGACAGCGAAGACAGGCGTTGCGCGCCGCGCTGAGCTGTTAAGGATGCGTGACCGCGCGCTTTTTATTCGCTCATTCTTTTCTTACATTTTTTTTTCTTCATTCGTGTGTCCAGTCGCTCGTTGCACCCCAGAAGACGTGCGAAAGCCTTGTGCGCCGCATGCAAGTCGCGCGATTTTCTCTTCAGCGTTGTTGCATACGCTGGGCCGAGCCAGGCAGGTCGTTTAGAAGCGCGCCGGTGGCAGCTGCGTGAGCAGAGGTGTGTTCTGGATGAGCGCCTCGCGTCATAAAGGGGCGACGCCGGCGCGTCTCGCGAGGCGCATTTTCGCGCCTCCGGCGCGGCTCCCGGCCGACCCCGTGCGGCGCGCGCTGTTTGTATTATGCGCACGCAATGCTCGGCGCAGCATGACGCTGATGGAGTGACGGTGGACATTGGAGTGTGAGAAGCGGAGCGCCAGCCGCTGTGCATATATGGACATTTGAACGAAGGGAAAGGCACCTCGAGCACGGGTCGTCGGGTTGGAGCAGCGTTTCCCAAGTTCCGCACGGAAATTATACGAGTCGCGATTTCTTAAGCGAAGCTTTTATAGCTCGCAGATTTAGGGCGCCGTACGGAAGAAACCCGTTGCACGCGAGCGCGAAGCAATGCGGCCTTCGAATGTGCGACGCGGTCACATTGCGCATGCGCCGTTTTCCGATAATTGATCTTCTCTCGATCGTGGACTCGTCGGTGATTAGCCGTTTCCGATACGGCAATCTGATTTTTTATCGAGGTTATCGAGGGGACTTGTCAGTTCACTTTGCCACCACATTTCATTGCCGCCTGACTACGAACGCACGACCATCGTTGTTGCCTGAGGCAGCTACAGTGTTGCGCCGCAAAGAACGTGGATGACGGTGTAATTCCCGGCATGGAGAAAGGAAACAGTTAGAAGGTAGCATTGCGCAATGCGACAGAAAGAAAGAAAGAAAGAAAGAAAGAAAGAAAGAAAGAAAGAAAGAAAGAAAGAAAGAAAGAAAGAAAGAAAGAAAGAAAGAAAGAAAGAAAGAAAGAAAGAAAGAAAGAAAGAAAGAAAGAAAGAAGTTATTACGTCAGACGCTTGCTCCTATTTCCCGAAAGAGCAGCGGCTACCACTCATTTTTCTTTTAGATTCTCGGATATCTTGTACAGGCGAAGCATTCTAGCAGAAAAGCGGGTTCCACATTTTTAAAAGCACTTCAGGGGCAACGAAAGCATGAATCGTAGAAGTGCAAGATGTTGACAACATCTTATCTGAAATCACTGTCGATTACCGACTTCACGAGCTGTCACCACAGGGAACTACGGGCGCATAATTGCTGTCCTTACGAAAAACAAACCTGCAGGAGTGGCTAAGGCGTGCCATCCTACGCTGGAAACAGCAGCGATTGTGTGCGTATGCTTTGCTTCTACTTCTCTCTCTCATTCCTGCCCCCCCCCCCTCTCCCTCTGTAGCTTATTTATCATGTCCCCTCCCCCGCTCCCTATGCAGGGTAGCAAACGGTTATCTGTACGTGGCTAGCCTCCCTTACTTTAGTCTCTCTCTCTCACTAAAATAAAAAAAAAGAATGATTGGAGTACAAACGGCAAGAAATGGGAAAGCAGGTGTTATGCTGTGTTGTTGTTGGACCAGTTGGACCGCGATGGCTACGGGACCAGCCCAGTCGAGAGCAAAAGTGAAACTGCTTATTCTCCAAATACAGATTACGGAAGCGTAACGTAGGTGGCTCTAGTTGCTGTCCTTTAGCTCAGGGGCGACGCATAGATGGCAGCACTAGAGGAATAGCTGGAATACTGCGTGCATATGTAACAGCAGGGAGAGAGCTAATGCTGCCGAGCACATGGGATGGCACGCAGTATACATTGACAGAGACTTCGGGACCGGCCACCGGAATAAAGCTTTAGGGATCGTTGTGGTGCCAGATTCACTTGCGACCATCTCTGAAACATGTTCTCTTTATATGGCATTGTTGGGCGTCTGTTTTATTTCCTTTAGTGCTATAACAAACTTGATGCGCAGTGTTCATTTTCCTATTCAGAGCTTGGGAGTTCCGGCTCTTGGCGGCAGAGGCAAAATCTCTGACGCCTGCATGCCCCTCCTCCTTTTTTTTCGTTCGTCCTTTAGCCGAGCACAATCTGTTCCGGCGCTCCATCTTCCATGTGCACTTAAAGGGGCCCTGCAACACTTTTCGAGCATGCTCAAAAAGCGCTGCCGATCGGTAGTCGAGGCTCTCGAGAACACGCGAGCCAAATATTATAGCGATGCGCACGGCCTGGAATTTACAATAAATTCTCAAAGTCAGCTGAAAATCGCTCCCTCTTCTCTCGACAAATGATGTATTAGTCGCAAAATATGACGCGATTGTCGGCAGTTCCACCATTGGCTGATGTTATAATCACGATAACACCCTCATTATTACTTTCGTTGTTAATTTTGAGTTCAATAAGTAGATAATATGTACGTTTATATGATGTTATCGCGTTAAAAACACCGAACAAACATTAATATTAGCACTTCCGGTCTCACCGACAGCTCGTCTGCTCGTAGTTGCGTGGTTCCGTTTTCTTCGCCATGCGCAGTGCCGAAAACGTGAATATTTCTGTGCTTTTGACCATCGCCGGTTGCCGTTGAGAGTGGCAGCCGTTCGAGTGTTGCCTCGTCAGCTGAGAACTGCATCGTCGGCACGTTCTCACGACCGACCGAGGCACGGGCGCAGCGTGTCTCCGATAACAATGCTGGCGTCCGGTAATGGCGGCGCTTCGGGGTCGTCTGCCAGTGCCGTCTTACGAGGCGGTGTATCGGAGTATGGGCCGAAACCGATCTCAGCTGTCATTCGTTCCAAACGAGCGCGCACGTTTGCTTCTATGGTTGGCAGAGTGATCAAAACACTACGGCGTTCGAGGTGCACACCCAACATTACCAAACCGACGCGCAGTTTTCAAGCACGCACGATACACAGCGCGATCGACTCCGCTCGACGAGAACGACGCAAGCCGACCGGAAGTGGCGGCACAGACCACGTGGTTGCGCCGAGACGCCAGAGAGAAAAAAATGAAAAAAATGCCGCCGGCGCTGACGTCGCCTCCTCGCACCTCCGCCCTCCCTCCCTCCCCTCACGCCGCGCGCAGCTTTCCGCGCGCTCGCTGCGTTGAGTTGAGAGAGAAAGCTGTGGAACGTGATCTCTATAATTTGGTAACACCACTTAGACTTGACGGATTCGAAAAATTTTTGCGGCATATGACTCGTGAAGAGTCATACGTCAATAATGAGACTATTCCAATATAATTAAGAAAGGTGTTGCAGGGCCCCTTTAAGGCGTACGCTGATTGCGCTACATCGCACAACTCGCTGCATTCACTGCGTGTAGCGCTCGATCGGCCGTCACGCTCCGACAGCTATTGTAATGGTCTGTTCGTGTTTTCCTTCGGCCAGCGTTTTCGTGCCGATTCGCTGGGCTTTCTCACGCAAACGCCTTTGTGCTGTCAGGCGGCACGAGGTATTGCCCTCCTCCGCCTGCCCGTGAGTTCGCGGAGCCTTTATATAGCATGACAGTCAGACTGGCACGGGTTATGTGCTTCCGAAATCCCATCGAGGCTGCGAGACAGCCATATCATACTCGTGGCACAGCTTTATATAACTATGTCTGTCCTGGAAATCCTTTAACTGTGAACTGTTTCGAGTCCGAATGTAGTGGCAATATTAGGTTCTTCAAATGTGAAAAATAATCGGCAGGATGCATTCTCCTATTTCTTTGTTTGTTTCACATGTATGTGCAACTTAGTTAACCGCCCTGTTTCGTATAGTTTCGTTTTCCCTCACTTTATACGAAACGAGCCTTCACTGCTCCGTACTAACGTTGCTGAATGCGCTTACTCTTAATGGATAGCGATGATCAATATCGGTGATTGTCGTGCGCGTTGAAATGCAGTATAAACAGTCTATAGCTTTGCATGCTGATGACTCTGACCCTCTCCGAAGAGCCAGGCAGTCCTCTATTACGTATGAAGTGGTGACCTCCTCAATCGCTTCGTGGCGCCATTTCCTTTCCGTATACACTCCCAACTTCGTCCACCGAACTGCGGCTTCATGGATGAACGCGGCAGAATGCTTTGATTACACGCATTTTTCGTTTCCGTGCTTTCGGCGAGTCTTCTCCTTCCTTCAGGCACGGACCGAAAGCGGATAACAAAAAAAAAAAAAGAACGCCCTAACGCTCCGTGGAATTCGAGAATCTCCGTTCTTGCGAATCTTCTGTTCCAGCCATGTATGTGGCACCCTGTGAGCTAGCGCACTCATTCTTCCGTTCACCTGCAACGGCCAAGGGGTGCTCCCGCAAGGGTAATCGAGCCGCACCGCCGGATATCGGCGGTGTAATTTCATGCCCGTCCTGCACAGACATCCAGGCATCGCCACTTTCCCGCGCTATAGTGCCTTTTGCGCCGTTTACGTAACTTCCCCTTTCCACCACCAGCCTCCATTCTTCCACTTCTCTTACGTAATGGCACTTTCCCGGCGCCTCACTCTTCGTCTTGCGCCATCTCGGACCGGACACACATATACAACACACCCACGGATACAAGCACACATATACACAAAACACTCCCAATTACACACACTGTCTTCCTCTCGCCGTCTCTTTCTCTGTATCACTTACGCGCGCGCGCACACACACACGCAGAACACACACACAAAGTATGCGTCTGAGCAGAGCAGTTTGAAATTTGCCGACTTCACCCAGCCTCGCAGCCTAGCCGGTCCATTTTACGCCGAGCGTCCCGTGGCCCGTTTCATCTGTTGCGATCTCGCGCTGTTCGCACAAAGGAAGAGACTTCTCTATTTGTTCTTCGCTCCGCCTCCTTTCCTTCCGTGAATGTGAGTGTGTGTGTGAATGGAGCTCGTCGTCTATTGTGGCCGCGGCCGATGTGGTGCGTCTGCCGGATGTGCACCGCGGTGCCTCGGTGCACGTGGCCGAGGACGGTGCGCGCCTTACACCGCCCTGAGCGAAACACAAAAGCACACACACACACACACACACTCGGAGTCGGACAACTATGGTGGAGAGAAAAGGGACAACAATGAGCGAACCCTATCCGGCCGCCGGTCGCGGAGCGATGCACGGCTCGCGAACACTCTCCATTCCCACGTCATCTGGGCCGTTTCGCGGCGCGTCGTCGTGACTCGTGAGGCGAAGGACGATGGAGGTCGCCGCATATCGTGCGGCGGAAACAGAGAGAAATCGCCTATAGTGTCATGATCACACGCGATGAAGTCCGGTGGAGGAACACATCCATGCGGCATCTCAGAATGGCTTGCCGGAAGCATAGAGTTTCCTAAAATGACCTAGAGGGAACTCTGGCGCTGCGATCGTTCAGCCACCATGGGAATGATGGGTAGTACACGGATTTGCCTAGTCTTCGTACTTGCGGGCTTCGAACGCACTTGTGGCTTTGTTTATTGCTGTGTTTTGGTTTTCTTTCGGATAAAAGAATGGATCGTTGTGAACTTCGTGACCAGATTTGAATCGGTGAGCCTAAAGAAGTTAAAGTGGTGAAGTGAAACTGCTGATTTTTGCTGAAGTTTGTTTTGCGACAAAGCGGATGCAGGCGACGCCGAGCCAAACGGAGCCGAAAGAACGAAGTTTAGACAAATCCGTGTACTACCCATGATTCCCATGCTGGCTGAAGCGCGATGCATTGCAGCTCCCATAGACACTAGCGCCAGAGTTCCCTCTAGTAAGTATTGTAAGAAACTCTATGGCCGGAAGGACCTGTTCACAAAATACGCACGATCTCACACGCGTAGGTGGTGACACAAATTTAGCAGTTTATCAAAGTGAAAGAAAGCCTTAGATGTCTCATTAAATGAGAAAACTGAACGTCGGAGTCAACTCGAGGGATGTGAGAAATCATCATGTGATGACGTCCCCCTATGGCATCATCACGACGTCACAGGTCGCTGAACTTCGTGACGTCATGAGCACATGATGACGTCATCACATGAAATTGTTTCCTGGTCAAAGGTGGGCCGATCTCGGAGGTACTGTAACAGCACCTGAAGTGTAGAAAGTCGTCTATGTGACCATACTGAGGTAACGCTAAAATTAAGCTCCTTTGGTTATTTCTTTCTCAAGTGTACCTACCTGTCTTCCTCCTTTTGTTTTTAAATGCGAAGCATTTCTTAGCGAACCTCTGGCACTTTGAGCGTTTCTATCTACGTATCTATCTATCTATCTATCTAGCCGCCTACGTCTGGGCGCTCTCATGATCGCCTCCTTAACTTGGTGAAGACCAAAATTTGCACGGGAGGGTAAGAGGATTTGACGATTATGACTGCCGGGTCATGACATGAATAACTTTAAAATCCTGTCGCGTACGTCGTCAAACTAGTGATGCAGAACTATCGATGGTACTATCGATACTATCGATAGCGGAGTCACTATCGAACTATCGATGGTAAAAAAATACTATCGATAGCGCTATCGATAGTAAGTACGATCGATAGTATAAAATCAACGGCGTGAACTCATTACAGCATAAACTTGGTTCCCCGCTCGCGTGGTACACAGTAGAGCCGGAGGAGCAGGCTGAAGGGCAAGAAAGTTGACATGCTTGTGTTCTTCACCAGAGTGCTTCGCTGACATGATCATAAAGTCAAACTGTTCAGCTGTAGCGGAAAGGAAGCCGTTACATGTGGTGGAACTGCGTGGCTTCAAGTTTATATTGCATTTTATGATTTCAAAATAACTAAGTTTGTTAAAGGAGCACTGACACAAAATTTGAAAGGCGAGGTAACCTGTGTGATGGATTTGTGTAGACACACACGCATCATCTACGAAATATCAACGGATAATAATGCCTAGAACATATTTAAAATCACTTTTAAAAAGCGCGTCGCGCCACTCCACGCGAAACGCGCCTTGGGTGTCCTTGTAAACAACCAACCGTCACCTGCGTCACGAGTTTGTGTTGGCTGCCACGATTGTTGCGGGCACTCTCTCCCACTGTCTCCTAGCCATCTCCTAGCAGACCTTTTCAACGGAAAGAAGGGGATACTTGCACGGGAGTACAAAGGCTGACGTCCTCGCCTCGGCAGTGCATCTTAGGGGGGGGGGGGGGTCACGCATATTTACAACGCCTCAGAGGGCATTGTAGCAGCACCCAGGAAGCCTTCGTTGAAAAGAGTTGTCGACGCGGTGCTCATGTGCACGCGGTTTTGTGTGCTCACGCAGCCAGCTATGTTTGCATAGCCACCACTCTGGGTCCTGCCTCCCTCGGCGCTCTCTGAAACCGAAACTGCGACTGGGCGCTATAAAACAGTCTCCAGATAATTAACGGTTGCGCGCTCCAGCAAACGAGCTTTCCAGTGATGTAGTCGGGGTTCTGCCCAGAGGACCGGAGCCAGCCAGAGTCCCGGGGAGATGTCGAGGAGAGGAGCCCGGAGCTGTTAACAATAACGTTTATTTACAGGTAGCGTGTTGCTACATGATGGGGTTAGCATCATGGAAGCTCTCGGAGCTCGTGAGAGCTTGAGAGAACTTGTGAGAGCTTGTCGGGAGCGCATCGGCGCTCGCATTTTATGTCCTGGTCTTCCCAGGGTTCCCTGTAGGAAAAAACAATGGAGGCCAGGACAGTCCAATGAAAATTTCCATCTTCACCTCCGCCCCCAAAAGGAGAAGGTGAAACGCCGCCTCCTTCCCAACCCACGAAAGGAGAAAGAGGCACGTCCAGTTCGTCCCATGGCGAGGGAAAAACACTGCCCACCGCGCACACACGGCACAGCACGAAGACGTTGAGTCTTACGTGGAAGTCAATTTCGTAGTCTGTTGCAATGATGGGTATGCGCGAGGCAGACCACGAAATTGTGGAAACAGCGGCAACAAGGCGCCACGGAGAACGTGGGAAATGCATCCGCAGACGGTTCCCAGACGCTGGGTCCTTTGTCCGGGGCACCTTGACGACAAAGCAAGCCGCCTCGACGGCCAACAACTCTTCCTAAACTGTCAGTCGGTCAGGCGTGCCCAAAGGGTTTTACGAGGGCGCAGACAACCTGAGAATATTAGACGAACGACCTTCGTGTTGTCGCCGCTCTTGGGGCATCTCTGGAACCGCTGACCCGGAAGAAATCAGGGTAGTCTTAGCCGCAACGTCTCAGGCGTGAAAGCGGCGCCAAGCCAGGCAGGCCGATCATAACACCAGCCATGATAAGTGGGTCGTTAACTACTTATCGCAACAGAAAAAACAAGATGCAAAATTTTGGTGTCAGTGCTTCTTTAATCGTAAGGTGCAACTGGTTGCTTTTGAATATGAATTTATTAATGGACATATTCCGCCATTTTTACTGCGGTTATAATTTATTTCTCTCGTCGAAAATTGCTCATAAATTAAGCGAAGCTGATAGTAGGCTATCGCAAATATTTTGGGAATATGGCCAGCGAGCAGCATCATAAGTATTCGCACCACTATGGATAGTTTGTCACGTGGCTGTGAGGGTGAGGAATGCTGCAGAAAGACTGGGAAATACGAAGCTCTTTATTTGGGCGAACTTGTGCCCGGAAAATCAAAACTCAGCATACAAGTGATACACGCTGCACACTGATAGCGGCGAGAACAGTCGCCGGCCGCCGAATATATACGAAGATCGGTAGAACGCTTGGTCTTTTATACATAAATCATCGAACCTTCCAGCGTTATCGCTGGTGCTCGCGTAAGCTCTCGAATAAACTTGACTATTCGCGTCCACCGCGTAATGTTAACAAAACTATCTGAAAATATCGCGAAGCTTCTCAAACATTGCGGCGCGGTCTGCCTCAAACGCTCGGAACAGTCATTGTTGGTGAAACCAGAATACATCAAAACAAAGCAATAAACACGCGTGCCAGTAATATCGCTAGTAATATTACTGATGATACTACCAACTGGACTATCGATAGCTTGTCGATAGTAGCACTATCGATAGTTTGTTTACACTATCGATAGTTTCAAAAAAACTATCGATACTATCGATAGTCAGTTTATCGATAGTTCTGCATCACTACGTCAAACCCTTTCCACTAGACACGTGTGGCACATACCCGTTTACCACGGGCCGCGGTGTACGGGTATGCGCCACAGGTGATTGGCAGTTTATATCTACCGAGGAACGGCGAGAACGGACATCGGTAACTTAAATACTAGAGCGTTAAGGAAAACCAACAATGGCAGCGTTGACTCAACGAATGGAATGAATGAAAATTAGGATCCCTGCAGGAATCGAACCCAAGCATTCTGCGTGGCAATCAGGTATTCTACCACTGAGCCATGCCAGGTCTATAAACTGGTTTGGAAAAATAGCCTATGCAGGCGTAATATCGGTGCAACGTCAATTGTGGTTGTGGTGCTTGCTATCTAATTTTACAAGAAAGCAATAAACACTACACGATACTCCTACGATGTGTACTCCTACGATACAGGCATCATATAAGATTAACGTCTGTAGTTCCAGCCTTGGCTCCGCTTTTATAGCAGTCTAATAAACATTACGTTTGTATTCATATGATTCGGCAAGCTATATTGAAGCATTGCTTGACCCCGGAGGAATACATTAACGAAAGTTACATATGATATCCACATCACCGCACCGTAAATTGCACGTAGTCCGCAAGAACGACGCAGTGTCCGCTTCATTTCTTACGAGGCTGGGCGATGGCCTCATGCTGACCGAGGATGATGCCAGATTGATTGACAGCCGCTTTGTAGACTAGGCTACGTAGGCCACATACGCCCAGGTAGTCTACGAATACGACAAACACCATCCACTGATGTTGGTCCACGTAGCAATATCCAGGCCTGCCAGCCTCGACGGCCCATACCTCACCAACGCGAAGGGTGGCTTCAGGTTCCTACTTGTCGCCGGCTCTGTCGACAGCCGATTTGTCGACGAAATGACCGAGGCATGAGGATGTAGATGCGGTCACTGACCAAGTCAAGGTGAAAAACACAGAGACGTTTCGGGACCCACACAGGTTCCTTGTTCACACTAAGCAGGCAAGAGCCGTGTGTCGTTTTTTTATGCTAAAATGTGACGTAGTGAACGGGTGTAGGTGTAGGAACCGAGGCATCCAAGAATTCCAACAGCTCTGCTATACCACATACTTCACGACACATCGACCCCTCGTCACCACGATCACGACCGGATCCTATAACAAGTCATGACCAGCTGCTGGTGCTCACTGATCACGGTGATGATGCCCTTGTTCAAGAACTATCAAGAACTTCTTCCACACATGCACACAAATTCGTGAAACGTGCGTGCGTTCTGGGTACATATATGCGGCTCTTCAACATATATATATATATGTGCGTATAAAATTTAAACATGTCTTTACAGCCATTTTGTAGCTTGTCGCTCAGTAAAAAAAGTTACGCCACAGTCACCTACCCGCCGCATGCTTCGCATAACATCGACTCCCACGGTACGTGGGATCTGCCGAATTTTTTTAACTGGCCAGTACCGCACATATGCGCAAACCTCAAGCGGTACACCATTGTATGGGCGTAACCTTAACAGCTCTTGCACAGTTTTCTGCCTCTTGTCGTCATGCAAATGGAAACGAGTTCATCGAAGACCATCCGTCATGCTGTGCCCACTGGGAAAGGCAAACAATCACGATGGGCCTACAAAAGGCGAACAAATTTTGCTCGCGACTCGCAGCACGGTTCTTTGTGCTCACTGATTGAGTTTTCTTTCAAAAGAAGTTCGAATGCCGTGCCTGCGAAGCGCAAGGGATTGCGCGTGACGCAGCATTAGTCTGTCATGAAGCGAGGCAGCCAGAGTACACAACTATGCGCGTGCTGATTGGTGCTTGGGGTTCTGTGCTTGCGATCAACACATGTGCAGCATGTGCATAGGCGCACGCAGGGTACCGTATTAAGGTCCGCAGGCGGGGGGGGGGGTGCAGTAGCATAGCCAGAAATTTTATTCGGGGGGGGGGGGGGGGGAGTCCAGTCATACTTTAGGTTTGTTCGTGCGTGCGTTTGTATATGCGCGCGTATATATAAAAATGCAAAATCGAAAATTTTCTAGGGGTTTGAACCCCCTCAACCCCCCCCCCCCCTGCCTACGCCCGTGAGGAATGGGCTAGCTCCTGATAGGTACCTGACCCCCTCCCCACTGTCTACCATAGTTTCCCGGGATCGCGAACACTAGCAGCCTCAATTCATTAGCGGGAGCATTTTGTTCTATGCACTTATATTGCTGGAATGAACCGTACCTGAACAATCTCCCAAATTTTGATTACAACAACGGTGGACTTAGCCTGCCTCCCTCAAGGAACAGTTAGGTAGGTCGCTCCCCCCCCCCTTCCTCCCGCTCTCTCTCTCTCTCGCACTTTCAAACAACAGGAAATCCTTTGCGTTCATGAGTCTCTACACAATTTGCAGGCGCATTTTGGCCGCCACGCAGATAAAAGGTAAAAACGCTTTTGTTTGCGTTTTCACTAAGGCGGAGTATTCTATGACGTCATTAGAGACGTTGCACGAAGAAGCTGCCCATTTCGGTTTCGACACACTGTTATTAGGTTCCTTAAAAATACTGACAAATCTCTAAGCAAATTGAACCACCCTAGCAGTTACAGGACTGCCAATACCATTTGAAAACGGCACTATATTAACACGGTCAAAAATACGCCGGAGTTCCCATTTAGGACTTTCTTTCTTTCTTTCTTTCTTTCTTTCTTTCTTTCTTTCTTTCTTTCTTTCTTTCTTTCTTTCTTTCTTTCTTTCTTTCTTTCTTTCTTTCTTTCTTTCTTTCTTTCTTTCTTTCTTTCTTTCTTTATGACAATACTGAAATTGTTCTAGGGGACACGGCTAAAGGCAAGCGTTACCTGACTGCGCCGTGCCACTCATACAACAGCAACAGCAGCAGAACGACGACATTTACAGAACGTAAAAGCACACATGAAAATCAATCAGGGCACTTACTTTAGACAGATAGGATGTGGAATTCGTGAAAATTAAAGGCAACAAACCAAAACAAACACTTTGTTTGTTTCATCATCAACGTTATACAGTTTGCTAAACACTTACTAAGCACTTTAAAAGTACAAGCACAAACTTATACAAAATGCGCATATAGTTCACGAAAAAAAAAAATGAATGTAAAGGTATCCGAAAACAACCTTACAAAGTTCGCGAACCACTTGCAGCGGAAAGCAAACATTGGTGCGGATAAATATCTTATATGTAGTAATAATTCCGGTAGTAATAACTCTCCTATCGTTTGGTTAAATGTTTGCTTGGAAATGTTTGTTTGGTTAGCGACAATTCTCCGCACTCGCTCTACTTTCAAGGCTACTTTCCACTGAGCAGGGGCGTAGCCAGGGGGGGGTGGGGTTGGGGGTTCAACCCCCCCCCCCCCCGAAATTTTCCAGTTTTGCTTGCGTATATATACACGCGCACATACAAACGCACGCACGAACATACATAAAGTGTGGTTGAACCCCCCCCCCCCCCCGCCGAAAAAAATTTCTGGCTACGCTCCTGCCACTGAGCTTTGCTGATCGTCGCCCCACGTCCCCACAGAAGGCGTACGGCAACCGTGTTCGCAAATGGTAAGTCGACTCCCGCGAATATTGCCCTTCGGCGCAGTCCACGCCACCTGAGATGGAATGAATAACGAATCAGTGACAAAGACAAAAGGCTTTGTGTCTGCACGCGGGAAGAATGTCGTCGCGAGCTTTCTTCGTTTACATCTGCGTCACGATGGGGCAAGTTTCGGAGTGCGTGCGCCGCGTGCCGCCTCTCACTTTTCTTCAACGTTATGAAATCGGTTTCAGATGTCCCCGCTCACTCCTTATTCCCAGCAGCGCATGTACAAAGATTTCTTTTTTATTTTTTATTTTTTGGCATACAAGGCAGACTAGTAAGCTGCCTCGCTGTAGCAGCCCTCGCTGTTTAGAGATCTGTTAGTGAGCGAAGTTACCACTGAGAACAAAAAATAACACTGTCTCCCTGAGGAATCCGTACTCTCTCTCTCTTTCTTCCGTTTAAATCTCTCTCTTTTTTTTTTTTTTTTTTTGCGATAGACCTGCCCTTCAGGAACAATTAATTCTTCATACGTGTGCTGTAATGCTTGTGTTATGTACTCGCGACCTTCCAGTTGGCATTCAGCTAATCTACTTACTGCGAACTCAAGAGAAAGGGATCAGAACATCGACCAAAATGATTTTAAAACATGTTACCGTCTCGGCTCTCTCACCAGAACCTTCTCAAAGAAAAGGAGTAAACAACTTTATTTGAACCCAAATCGTGTTTCGTCGCACCGCAACACGCTGCGCCCTCTCCTAGAAACTTCAGTAAGCTGTTTTTCTGTATTGCGGCCTCAATGACTGCCATGTGTCGCGCCGTTGTTCATCTTGGAGGCCACTGTTAAAAAAGCCTCCGCGATTGTTACGTAGCACACGCCGCGGTTTTTAATCACGAAGGCTGTGCTTGGTTGGGTGCGTGTCAAAGAGATGGCGCTGCCATCGTTATTGCTGGCGCGTATTTTGAATTTTTCGCTAGTACACCGTTTTTGAAACTTCATTGAATGCTGATGACAGCCTGATTTGCCAAATGTGACCGGCAATAATCATTCGCTCGGCCGGGAAAGTGATAATTACAAGCTGTTAATTTACCGAAAGCTTGCGCCTCATTACTTTTGATTGCAAAAAAAAGGTAGCGCTGTGTTGCCACGAAGCTAAGCAGTGGAGTCATTTTAGTTTCGCATTTTGTCTCGACTTAATTGTTGAGTGCGCCCTATAAGGCTTCACACATATTCTGGCAAGCCCATACGCTTAACTCGATGTATCACTGCTGTTGTGACTTTAAATTCTACACTATTAGAGCAGCTCTATACGTCAAAGCTTGGAGGACGCATGAGGTTCGCCTCAAGAGTAGAACGCGATAGCGTAACCGAAGCCGTTCGCATCACCTTCTCAATCGGTAGCACCGCTTCGTTTCTCGGTGGACACTTCGATCGGGCCGCAAAGAAAGGAACGTCTGTATTCGTAACATTAGCCATTTCAAACTATCCTACGATGCCTACTGCAAGTGCAGTTGCGAAGTGCCCACTACGCCATAATTCTTCCTTTTGCGAATCAGCGAAGTACCCTCTACGCGTCCGTGAGGCAACAAGCGAACCTACGCAGCTGCTCACTTTGTTGTTTCTTTTGCTGCTGGTGACGATTAAATGTCTGAGTGATTGTAATGGGTGGTCATATAAAACCCTCACTCGCTGTGAAATTCACATGTTTTGACACCTGGCATGATTTTACGCTTCTGCCACGCAATATTACATGCGTTAAGGAGACTCCTCACATCACATGACATTCGTATAGAGTGTTTATCTTTCTTTTTCTTTCATTTTTTTTTTCACAAGCAGTTCGACGCAATGGGGTTACTCTGTTCTAGAACACCTGCTCGCCGAGCAGGAGGCCTGGGTTCGTTTCCCACTCGAACCGAAGTTATTTATTGTTTATTTCATTGCGTCTGTTTCGAATTTTCGCTCACGGGCAACGCTGATTTTTTGCTCACAACCGACGACGCCGACACTTCTGCGAAACGAGCCTTTTAGCGCGATCGCGTTAATACGGGTGCACTGATAACGATGGGCATGAGAACTGGGACGAAGAAGAAATAATAACAAATTAAAAGCAGGAACTGCGAAACTGGTGTATACCTGCTGCTAGCATACCGACGTTCGTGGTGAATTGTGTAGTGCGTGTATGCTCTGTTCCGAGTAGTACAATCAAGATGACGTTATCACTAACGTTAGGCATTGCGCTGATTAAGGTTGAACGTTGCCCGTAAGTCTCATTGCTTGTACCGTCGAAGTGCGGCGCCTGCCACGCGCTACCTATAATCTATTACGCCAGTATTGCGAGACACATGGCAGCGGTGTGCACGGGCGTTGTTCCTATAACAATAATAATTTCCGGGCTTTTACGTGCCAAAACCACAATGAGATTATGAGGCACGCTGCAGTGGAGGGCTCCGGAAATTTCGACCATCTGGTGTTCTTTAACGTGCACTGCCATCGCACAGCACACGGGCATCTAGCATTTCGCCTCCTTCGAAATACGACCGCCGCGGCCGGGATCGAACTCGCGTTCTTCGGGTCAGCAGCTGAGCACCGTAACCGCTACACCACCGCAGTGAACGGCGTTGTTCCTTCAGCCTAGCAGAAATATGTTTGCGCGCTGCTTCGCCGAAAATCTAACACATGCACATATAGAACAAACAATAACTATAGTGACGCGCATAGTTATAACACCTTTGACGAGTTCGAGCTCAACGCTAAACATCCAAAACCACTGCCCATCGGCAAATTGACACAATGTGTGTGCTCGTGTCTGTTAATTAAAATAAGGAAATTATTTAAAAAGGATATGGAGTGAGAGCACAAGAAACTCACCGCAAGTGGGGCACGAACCCACGTCTTCGTATTACATAGCAAGGGTCACGATTCCAGCATCTTCGACGCCTTGATGTAGCATATTCGAAGGTTTGGGTTTACTGATCAGTCACCTTCGCCCCAACATGTTCCCAGCCTCGGTTTAACAAGATGTTCCCTGTCCATCGCATCGTATTCGAATGCTGTACAGACCGCTAGGTGGTCCACCCCAACTCGACGACTGTTCATAGGAATTGATCGCACTTGCGTGCGATCCAATCCAATAAGCTCGTATCCAATAAGGCTCGTATTATTGCAAAAAGAAATAGGCATATGGGGGTAAGCAGTCTAGATAGCAAAAAGTAAGATAAAATGAAGTAAGCAGAAAAGAGGAAATATTTCCACTTTTACGAAATAGTTCCGAGTGCGCACCCTTCATTTTTTCGGTGCTGTCTTTTTACGGCATGTGAAAAATAAACCTTCAATTGATAGTCTGCGCTTGTCCCCGTCTGCTTGTCGTCCTTGTTTTCTGCCGCGCCGTATACCTCGATCCCGAGCTGCTGAGGGTCAAATAAACCCTACCCTAATGAACATGCAGGCCAGTTTGGTTTCCGCGTGCACAAGTATTAACCTGTGCACTTTCCAGGTATCTTCTATTCTTCGTCATTCGATATCACGAGAAAATGAGCTCGTAGAACTAAGTAAAAACTCGCAGTGCCCCTTACGCATACGCCTAAGACGACTCGAAGGCGAAAGCCATCTTTTTGTTCTTCTCGTTCGATGTATTCATACTCGCCCGCTGCACTTCCCCTAGTTTTGCACTGCCTCCATGATCAGCCCACCTTTGATCAAGCGGCGATATCATGTGAGTACGTGATCACGTGACGTCATAGTGACTTAATTATGACGTCGCAAGTTTTGGCGATCTGAGACGTCATGATGACGTCATATGGTGATGACGTGTGACGGTTTTTTGCATCACTCGTGTGCCACCATAGCACGTGATGACTTATTTTTGCATCACTAGCGTTGGCGCCGACGCCGCGGGACGCCGACGATCACTTTTTCGCGTTCGATGAGGCATCTAAGGCTTTCGCCTTAATCAAAAGAGACAGTACTAAAAGTAATGTATAAAATATTTTATTGTTTCTTTCCGATATTTAAGAATGAATGGTCTATTGACGTGTAACGGCAGTACAGTCTGACGTTCGCTGTTCTATGACAACCGTTCGCAATGCATTTTTTTTATCACAGAAACTCGTTGCAGTTGCCACTGTCGCGTCACACTGCACATGGCCGACAGTACAGTACACAGGCCACTTCATAGATCACGTCACTTCAGCAACACGTCACTTCCATCTTCGGCGCTGAGAAAGGTGAAGGCATCCCGTAAGACCAGTAGACGACCTATCGCTTGGGCTCTTGCAGCGGAGCCGTCATTTCGCGTCTACCTTCCATTTTGACACAATCAGCGTAATGCTGGTGCATTCTTTCTAGACAGAAGAATGGCAACAGCGCGCATCATTACAAAATAAACTCCGATGATGATCACGTTCCCCGTAGAGGACGATAAAAAGTCATCGGTTTTGAAGTCCAAGCTCTGGCACGTACCAAATTCAGAGAGCAAGTGTTTGCTGCCGGATAGGCTTACGTTTTGTCCCAATGCGACGGCATTTGTGATTCGGTAGCAGTGCAAGCCGTCAACGTGCCAGCACATGCGGCAAGTAAAAATAAGAACGTAGCTAAAACCCTGTGTTCGAAAGCTTCTTGATGAGCGTGCATGGTGATTAACCACTGGTGTCGTGGATGTAGGTGGGGTTGACTTGACCGTTTATGACGTAGGGTGCTTGCGAGGGCGCTACGAACCGCCCCTTGCGCGCTTTCAGCTGCTCCTGCTTCCATGCATTCCATTCGCTGCGAATCATCGGGTCGCGCGGACCGTAGTTCTCGGAGGGCGAGAACGTCGCCTTCAGTTTCTGTAATCAGAAAAGGAGATGCTAATGTAACAAGAACGCAAAAAAAAAAACATACCTTCAGCACACCCGCAAGCGCCCAAAAGTTCGCGAAATAAGGGTTCAGCTGTTAGAGTTACTTCAAATCACCAGAAAATGTAATGAACAACGTAACGTTATTACAATCCCCAAAAAGTGTCATTTACATTTAACGGTGGAGCTTTTCCAAGTCCGAGCCTGCGCCGTCTGCATGTCTGTCCGGTGCCACGCAGGTCACGTGATCAGAGGGGAGTGAATAAAAAATAAATACAACGAAATTATGATGATGCTCGAAATGAGACTGAGATGTCTTAGTTTAGCCTCACAAACACTAGCGCGCTTACAGCTGTGCCACGGTTTTCACGGCTTGAAACTGGCCGAGCTTTTCCTTTCCTTTTTCTTTTTCAGACTTGTTAAACTCCGGTAGAAACTATAGAGTGCGTTAAGCAAAACGCAATCGCATTCCGCTCTCTGGTATATGTAGGCAGCCAGACGCCATCTGAAGCAGGACACGAACCTGGCAAATGGTGGTTCCGGGAGCTTTGGCGAATGTGACCACCATCCACAGGGGCACTTGGCCGATGGCGATGGCAGCCATGACCCAGCCGATGGTTTGTCCCAGCGGCGGTAGACTAGAGGCGCCTCCCTCGATGGCGTTGCCGTAGACGAAGATGGCCTGCGGGCATTCAGAGACACTGAACTCAGCTCTGCAGTAGGAGATAAACTTCGGCGATCTGACAAGCTAGAGCGCTAGACAGACGAGGAGAAGAGGATTACGACACGAACCACTATATTGCGATCATCTTTTCCTCTGTCCTCGTCAGTTTAGCGCTGTAGCTTGTCAAATAATAGTTGACTCCAGCGGTACAGCCCAA
The DNA here is from genome assembly GCF_013339695.2 of Rhipicephalus sanguineus. NCBI lineage: Eukaryota > Metazoa > Arthropoda > Arachnida > Ixodida > Ixodidae > Rhipicephalus > Rhipicephalus sanguineus. The sequence continues at coordinate 145,858,011 of NC_051181.1, read as the reverse complement.
AGTCTGTACCGATCAAAGGTTCTCTGAGCGATATAAATCAGTGTCAAAGAAAGCTGCTGCAACTGTCAAAGTGACAAGCCGTCTATTTTGTTCTGAGTACCATACTGTTACGGCGTGACACGCAGTTGGTAAAGGTCTGCTGCAGAGAGCATGGTGACATGAGTGAATTCCTGTCACGCACTCCGTATCCCCGAAGTTACATAGCCATGAATATTAATGCGAATATGATTGATCGATCGATCGACAGGATTGATTGATTGATTGATTGATTGATTGATTGATTGATTGATTGATCGATCGATCGATCCGGTGTACGAGCGCAATCCCTATAGTTGTGTTCATTACGAGTGCTCGACAGTACTTAAACGTCGCGCCGATGCTTTCAAAATTTCGTGAAAGTAAGAAAAACCATGTCTACGCATAAGTTAGATGAAACGTTGATTAAGTAAAATAAAAGGCACAGTTTCGCCGCAAGGGCGAAGCAATGAATGCGATAGCAAGAAATTAATGCTATACGAAGTGAGGCTCGCCAATGGATACTCTCAGTTTGAACAGCGTTCCTGTTGCAAAGGCGGCCGAAGCAGCGAAGGAAACTAGCGTGCTTCAACTGTCGAGCTGTGACACTTGATAGTTCGCGCTCATCTTCTGTTTGTTCGTTTAGCGGCGTCCCTTCAGCTCGAGTGACTTTCGTACGCTCGGTAACATGAGCGCGGACATCACGGTGAAAGCGTGAAACATTCCTCTTCCCCTCACCGCCAGAAAACCGCGCGAGCAGACAACGGAAGGGCAATGTTCTCGCTGCGCAAATATAAGAAGCGAGCGAGCTCGACGACGACTTTTAAATGCGCCCGTCGTGCTGCTAGCGCCATCTCGCTGGCAATGAAGAAGCGCTTATTATCGCCTGCCGTCGCTGAGTCCGTCCAGCGGTAAAGGTTATGTATATAACGCTCGCCGTTAGCTACGTGGAGGATCTGCGTTTCGTGGCGTAGTGGATAGCGCCACTCGCTGCGGAGCAAGAGGTCTTTGGTTCGATTCCGCGCTTCGGAAGCATTTTTCTGAATTATTTTTCTTTGGGGCTTTTATATATATATATATATACATACATACTTATACATATACGGTGCATGACGGCGACGGGGACGGACATTTTCCAGCGCCGAGACTGTCCATATAATTGCTATCGCAATAAAACGGCCTGCAGGCTTTTGCTTTACCTGAAGACATGCCCAGCCGTCTTACAAGCAATGGTATTAACTAGCCATGAGGCTACGAACTAGCGATTGATAAGCAAACTACTTACGATGAGGGACACGGGCGTGATGAATCCCCAAGTGATCTTCCAGAACCAAGATATCCTTGCGTTGAGCATGAACTCGAAGTCCCTGATGACGTTTCGGATACCTGAAATCGAAACATGGAATCTGCTTATAGACTAGCCTTGATGATCGTGGAATGCTGCGAATAAAAAGATAATTAACACAAGCATGAGAGAAATTTTACTTATCCTATTTTATTTCATTAAATACACCCTAACTTGGATTCAAAATTTGTTATTTTTCTTTACATACAGTGCATAACTCATTTGAAAAGACGTATATACAAAAGTACACTCTTTACTTCCACTCGAGCAGAGATGCCAAGGCATCATTCAAGACATCGCTGCTAAGTAAACTGAATTCTTTAAGTATAACCGACCGCACTGACTGCACCAAGTATGTGAGCCGCTCCACAAATTATAATAACGGAAAAACTATAATCACAATGCGAAAACATTCTGCTATAACACGGGCTCATGATGGCGTACAACTTTAAAATTTTATTGAAACGATATCAGCTCACCTGTCTAACACGAAGGAAAGCCCCAGAAAGAAATTTTGTTATCTCCGTTTGATCATTATCGCATTCACTTCACCTTTTGTAGTGAATAACTGTGTGGATTCATGATACAGTAATTTCATTTCATTTATTTACCTTAAAGACCCCGGAGGGGTGTTACATAAGGGGTGGTTTAACAAACAAAACTTTGTATGCGGCTTCACGGCAACAATAACATAGCCTGCAAGTGCAGCTTTACTGCGGTACTTTTATTTAAAGCAGTGAAGCCACGTTTAAAGGCAAAATTCCGTGGAATTTTCACTGTTTTCTTCGCTTTTAAAACATGCGATCACAATTATGCCCATTGTATAACGTATGCATGTGCGTGTTCCTTTCCCTAGTCCTTTAAATAAACATACATGCGTGTAGAGTGTACCTTTTCGATTCTATATGTGAAGCTGTCCTTTAGAGAAACGGGCAGTAAAAGGTTTCGCATGATCTGTGATGGATAATATTTTCTTTACTGTAATCTTATGTGATATCATGAAATGTTTGTGCTTATTCCCCCCAACTTTGTTATCGTATAATTTTTGTGCCATTGTATGCAACCTTCTGTGTCGCAACGGCACTAGCCCAACCTTGATAATATGCCCAGAATGGGGCTTTCATACGATACCAAATCTAAGGATGTCAAGGAATTGAGAGAATCCTCTAAATATAATGGTCAATTTAATTAATGTAAATAGGTCGGCGTGCATGTCACATACTTTCGTGCCAACATTATGAGTTCAAGTATTGCGCAGGACTTTGTTTTTTCGTTAGTTACGCTTGTTACTAGTTTAAATAAAACAACGTAAAACGGTAGTGCTGTTCAAGCGACGGATACTCAAGATTCAAATGACACCGAAATCCTTCAGCCTTCTTGGCACTCACCATAAATCCACATCAGGCCGACGACTTCGAATATGGCGTAGAGAAACACGGCTTGACCAACTCCGTAGTTGTCAAACAGCAGGCGCATCGCATTTCCGCTCTGGTTAAGAAAGGTCGTGGACAGAAACAAGATAAATAAATAAATAAATAAATAAATAAATAAATAAATAAATAAATAAATAAATAAATAAATAAATAAATAAATAAATAAATAAAAACTATGCTCGATCAAAGGAGGTAATATCAAAGTAACCGTCAGACGATCACGCCTGTGTATGATCCTATTGAGTGACTCATTTATTCAGTCACATATTTCACTATCATGAAATGCCACTCGCTGTTATACTCATATGATGTAAACATGTTAGCGTGTTCCTACATGCGACTCTTGAACTGCACTCTGCGCTAGTAGCACTTTTTGTGTGATATCGCATCATTCATTGGGGCTTCTGCTAGCCGCACAAACAGGACCTCGTTAAACACGTTGTTCCTGACGCAAAGCTTAAAGCACGAAGAAAAAGACAAGGAATAGACAGAGCAGCACGAAACGACATGTTTGGCAAACATAGACACCAAGTAGCCCAGACACAATTTCTATAGAGTGCACAGTACCTCTAACGTATTTTTAAGGTTAATGTCTGTTCGAAACATACTTAAAAGAAGATAGAAGTTTGAGGTGGAGGGCTTGATCGTAGAAAACAGCGCAAAAAAGAAACGGAGACAATGAAAGGACCGCACGTCCTTTCTACAATGCGCTGTTTTCTACAATGATGCAATACCAACTCGTCCAGCAAGCCACTCTTTTAAAAGACTTCAGCTCCTACAACTTCCAAGTTGCCTGCCAGTGTTCCTTTTGGAAAATATAGCCCCCATATTATGATGGCATGGCTACGTAAACATACCTATGCGTATTTTATCCTCGCTTCTTCATTTATTCCTTCTTTTTTACTTGTCGAGGTGATCTGTGATGGACCTGAATTAGCTGCGTGCTGTTCCCAAACAAACATGGAAGTTAGTCAGCCGTCAGTGTTCTTGTTGACCGAATAGAGCAGAAAGGAGTGTGAATCAGCGGTCCCCGTGACAGCTAACGTGGACTTAGTCGTGCGATTCGTTTACGCAACCGCATATTTTTCACTGCGTTGGTGCCAAACTACGGAAGTTTTCGTCAAAGTGTCGCACGGTGTCACGAGGCGTGACACGCTAGCGAGGCATTGCGAAGCGCGGTACGAAAAAGGCACGTGGCAACGTACGTCGGTGCACAGGATGAGTCCCGTGCCGAAGCAGATGGCGCAGAAGAAGACCGCAATGTGACTCCTCCACTTGGTGAGTGCGGGAAACTGGTCGGTGAGCACCGTGGTTACCGCCTGGACATCGCCGACCTACGTGGAAAAACGCCTTAATCGAGAGCTACATTGACAGTAAATGGAAAAACGACATTTCTCGTATTAGTAAATCACTCTTTCCCAACACCAAAATCACCACGCTTGCCGCGAGAAGACGCTTGGTAAGCCACAAATCGCGCAAAACGAAAATGTGAGTGGCGACGCCACTTTTAAGCTCCCGCACCAATCACCGTGACGTCATAGATTTTGACGGCGTCTACTAGGGCCTAAGTAGTTCCTAATCGGTAAAAATGAACTACATTGTCATCTGGGGAATGAGGAAGGTGCAGAGACGTAACATACCAAGTGTCAGGAAATTTCGTTGAGCCAATGTCGTCAAAATGCGAAAAATACGCTTTGAAATCCGTGATGGCACGCGCGGAGATTTGGGCGCGAAATTTTAAAACGAAACTTTCACCCTGATATTCTCCTCTAGGAATAAACCTATGATGAAGAAAGTAACGTCAATATAGTTCTCAGAGTACAGTGTATCGATCTAAACCGATTCTTTGTTTCACTTTAGTGTCCCTTGAAAGTTTTGTCGGTCACAGTACAATGGTAAATTAATTGCAATAAATTATTTTTTAACTTCTGGCGAGAAATTTTCTCTTGCAATATTTGTCACCTCTTAAAATGAGAAACAGAGCAACTGATACAGGTTGAAGTTCAAATACATATTTGTGCAAACAAAACTATTTCATACGTCACTCTAAGATACTCCGACACGAAAGGAAGCTTCCTGTCGGAGTATGTATATCAACATAAAAGATCGGCGAATCAGAACATAGTCACTCACTAAACAGTTGTGGATTAGTTTCCGTATGTTACTGATTAAAAGCCCGGGAAGTATTCGAAGCCGCTTGTTTTACACTTTCGAATTCATATTTCTTGTCTTACTTTCTTGATGTCACATTTCTACAGCTGGCACCACAAGCATTCGTCGTCGCCGTGAACCGCGCGGCTAGATGACTTTTTCGGTAGCTTGGAGTGCTTACAGCTAACACGCCCTCAAACAAGGTGGCCAGATGCAGCTGAACTCATGGTGCGCTGCCGAACAATATTAATAAAGCGTGAAATGCGGGACATTCTCGAGGATTTTCGTATCTCTTTCGGGACGCAGAACAATATCTCTCAATGCGGGACAGTACTGCGAGTAGCCGGACGGGTGGCCAACCTACGAATGAATCCATTTTTAACTTGAACTGTTTTCCTTGAAGATCTGACGTTTCTTCGTTATCTCCTCGGCTTCACGCTTTAGCAAAGACGAAGAGCGCGCAGAGCGTGCGCCACAAGCCGCACTTTTAGGTGTGTGTGTGTGTGTGTGTGTGTGTGTGTGTGTATGTGTGTGTGTGTGTGTGTGTGTGTGTGTGTGTGTGTGTGTGTGTCTGTGTGTGTCTGTGTGTGTGTGTGTGTGTGTGTGTGTGTGTGTGTGTGTGTGTGTGTGTGTGTGTGTGTGTGTGTGTGTGTGTGTGTGTGTGTGTGTGTGTGTGTGTGTGTGTGTGTGTGTGTGTGTGTGTGTGTGTGTGTGTGTGTGTGTGTGTGTGTGTGTGTGTGTGTGTGTGTGTGTGTGTGTGTGTGTGTGTGTGTGTGTGTGTGCGTGCGCGCGCGCGCGCGCGCGCGCGCACTCGACGCTACGCCGCAGGGGCGTAGCCAGAAATTTTTTCGGGGGGGGGGGGGTTTGAACCCCCCCCCAACCCCCCCCTTGGCTACGCCACTGCTACGCCGGCTTTTTTACTCATGAGACATAAGACTTTCGTCTTAATAACTTGGCGCCGTTACCTCGAATGATACCTGGCAGCAGGCTCTTCACATTAACGAAGAGCGGCCGTTCACTTACGCCTGTGCCAAGTCCAAGCAGGAACAGCATGAGGAAGAACAGAACGGACCAGAGCTGAGGCACGAACGATATTCTGCTTAGTGCTTCAGGGTACGTCACGAAGGCGAGAGCCAGATCTGCATGGAAACGAACAGAGACACCACAAACTCAAAGATAAATTGGACCAATGGCACAAAGCCTTGACGATAGCCTTGAAGCCAGGAGCGCAATAAACTCATTCGAAGCTGATTGGGCAAAGCGGGAGGAGCTAAGCGAAAGCTTTTCAATCGAAATACGCGAAATAATGTGACAACAAAATGTCTCGTGTGTACCTATACCATAAACCACAATCGCGATACATGCGCAATGGTCAGGGGTCAGAACATAGATGCGAATACTTATAACAGAGTAACGTACTCACCCGATTCACCTTTGAGCACCTGCGAGATGTCATCAGTGCCGAGGTCGTACGCAAGAGATCCCAACGTGGCGAACACAACGCAGCCTGCCAAGATACTCGTCATGGTGTCAGCAATGCTGATGAAGAAGGCGTCCCTGTAGGGCGGCAGTACAAAGATTAACGAGAGAAAGATTGACGTTTTCACCCGAAGGCGGAGCACTGAAAGCGATAGAAAAGTTTAGCGCCGCACTGAAGGCGTTTCAGAACGCCGACGTAATGAAATGAGGCCGAAGGAAAACTGTTGGTTCTTTAAGCGTACGAAGAAAGGATCGCATAAGTTTAGCTTAATGTCCCCAAAGGTAACGCATACACACAGCTGCGCATCAGGAGTGCCAGTACGTGTGCGCACAGAGCTCATGCTAGGGACAAGGTATGCACGTACAGTGCTCATTGAATGAAACGCGTGAATCTGTGGCTAAGTAATGCCAGTACCTTTGTATCCACTGACGCCAATTCATGTGACATCGGCGTTATATTCGCACCTACACTTACATCAGAGCCACCTTTAGTGGCCGTATTCGCAGCGATACGACGTATTTATCTCGAGCAATTCTTCATACTGGTTGTGATGCCTAAAGTTTCGATGTCGCGGTTCATTCTATGAGCACTGAGAGCCCGCTTGATTTTGTCGCTTTGGGAGCGATATGGAGGAGTACACAACCCTCTGTCTGGAGCCAAACGCACTTCCCGTTTCCGGAGGCATAAGCCGCGCATGCGCCGTAAATATCAGGACACTATACGTTACCGCGCCGACGCCAACAGCGACGGAGCAAGTGTTCCTCGAGTGTCCGTACAACAACAAAAAAAAAAAGAAAGGAAAAAAGATAAAAGAAAAAATTGCGCACGGCTGACGAATGTGAAATGCTGTAAAAACAATTGAGCGCTAAGGTAATCTTGCACGTTTAGATCAAAATGCAGCAGCGAATACCATGGCAATACGTAGGGAGTAACAGGCAGAAACAACCTCAATTTAAAAAAAAAAGTTTGTTTTTGTTTTAGTTTTAGTTTTAGTAGACACCAGTATGACGCTGGTATACCTTTGGCAAGCGTGACAAACACTGAAACGGTCAGAAATAAGATTAGAAGCTGTGCTGATTAGTCTATTCTTTTTTACCTTCTTTTCTACCTACTGAGCCTGCAACAAACATGCCAATAAATCCTTAGCGAAGTTGTCGAATGAGCAGTTTTCGGCGGCCTGACTGTGCGCAGTTGTGCTACGTGACTTTGACTCACCTTCCCACCTGGTGCCTGAAGTCGTTGTAGCTGGCGTACATGATGAGATGGCCGAACGCCGTCGTCAGCGAAAAAAATGATTGCTCACACGCCTTGAACCACACCTGTAAAAAAAATTCAAACTTGGGAGAAGTTCAGAAGAAAATGGAGGCCCGAGGAGATGAAAAATGCTTGAACAGGGGGTGTCGCTAGAGCCAACGTTTCGGCAAGCGGACTTGTCTTCTGCAAGGCAGTTGCTGCCTTGAAGCAGACAAGACCACTTGTCGGATTGCCGGTTCAAGAATTTTTTATCACACCCGCAAAGAAAAAAACAAAGGTGATAATAAGTGAATTCTAAGTCATTTCGACTAACTTCTTTCTTTTTTTTTTTCTTTCAGCGTAACGACTTCATTGCAAGTATTGTCATCAATGCGAGCACTGAGAGTTCGCCTTGATGAAGAAACCATCGTCAGCAGAAAGCTACTAGAGTTCCACTTTAACAGAATGCTAACTGCACCATCTCGAATCAATACAATAGCCTCAGATGAAAAATGAGAAGAAGAAGAAGAAGGCTTTCACCTTCCAGACGTCATAGGTAAATGCATCACGGACCATGTGGCTTTTCATGCTCCGGTTTTCGCATCGGAAGAGCACCAAGCCATGCCGAGAAGTTGTCTCTCGTTTAAGTGTGGCATTGGGAAACTTCTGGGCCCGTGGCCAACTGGAGTTTTACAGACGCACGCTTTAAAAGCGTTAACACGTTTCTTACAAGACAGCGGCATTGCTGACAAGTACTAAGAAATAACGAACTTTCATTTGTATAACACATGTCGTACTTATTATGCGCAGTCTCATATGACACCCATCATATGTGTGTGCTGAAGTGAATGACGTATCGACTGTTATGTACACACGAGCGAATACATCTTCTTAAAGACCAGACGTGTGCTCTGCTGTTTTTGTGCTGGTCGGACCAAATATTAACGACGGACATTATCAGAGGCTTCATTCGCTGACTTTGGAACATTTCTTTATCTTTTTGTTGTGATATGTGCCTATAAGTGTGTTTTTGCTTATGTGTGCCCCAGTGTTCTAATTTCCAGGAACTGCCTTTGTATGTTTTACTTTAAGATATGTGTTCAAGTTTCACTCAAGGGCTAAGGAGTAACGGGCGCCATAATTGTGCGCCAACATCTCTTTATATATCATATCAATAAAAAGAAAAGTGTGGCATTAACGTTTTATTGCAAAGTGAAAGCATGCATTCAATTTGTGATAAGACATTCTTCAAGATCGATGGTCAGGCTTCAGAACACAATGGCCACCATACCTCGATCTCCCAAATCTTTTCCCAGTGCGGAATGAAGAACGCCTTGATACCGTTCAGCGCGCCGTCCTGTAGGCACGTGATGATTAGCAGCGAGATCATCACCACGTATGGCATCGTCGATGTCACGTACACCACCTAAGAAAATGTAAACAAATTCAGAACTATAACCACGGGTATACACATTGTGGGCTGCCGTAAGAAAACTATCTGGTATCCGCGTGTCAAATAACCGGTATGATGCCTTTCATGGGTGATGTGATCTCAATAGCGACTAATGTATAGGCTTTTAAACCTGGGAAACATTCGCGGACTGATTTTTCTAGTTCACAATTAAGTGCGATTCTACGTAACACTTATCAAGAAATCAACGTTTCTTTTATCTTTGCGCCACATATTAATAATTTACAAAATTATTTCGCTTATATTCTCGAACTCCATGCTTTTCATTTGCTTAGAGATATGTGTTTAGAAAAAAAGTTGATGATTTAGAGTACTTTGTCCTCTACTGTGGGACAGCTGTAAGCTCTCCCTAGAAGTGCTTATGAGGCGTCCATTCAAAACTGCGATCGAATGAGCTGTTCTTAGTCGAGGCTTTCATGTCCGGGCTCGGCGTAGAAGTAATCACGTGGACGTGCAGTGCGGCCGGAGTCAGGCTTGCCATGGAAGGGGAGGGCTGCGTTGTTCTGGAGAGGCAAGTCCATGCAGAACTGCGATCGAATGATGTAACGCTAGGCGCTTCCGAATTCTCCGTCCTATAAAGCAGCTAACCCTAGCTAATATTCTTGTTGCAGCTTCAATATGCAAGTCATTCAAGCAACCAAGATGACGTTGTCAACGATGTAGCATTTAAAAATAGCTGAAGAACGACCCAGAGCAACTACGCTCTATTCTTAAAGGAACATCGATTTAGTATTAAGCCTAATCTATATTAAAATATATATTTATCTTCATCAGTCATGGACGTTCGATTTAATGTGCAGACACAAGTAAAGCATCCTGATCTCCGTGCCAGAACTGAGCTGAAATCATGATCGTAGTTCGTCTAGATATTCTATTTATGGATGTACGAGTATACATCTGGCTAATACAATCTTCCTGCAACCCACAAAATAAAACGTAGCGTCCGAAAATCGTATTATCCAACGCAAGCTCCAAAAAGTGTGGCAATAGGCGTACTCTGCGACAAACCCGATGACAAAAATTCATGCGCCGCGCAGTGACACTGAAGCAGCATCACTCAACGCCACATTAACCGCTTCCAACGCACTACAAGGCGTTGTATATACCTGTAGAAGCCCACATTTGCAATCCTATTGCCTAATTTCAAGTGAGAACGCGACCACATTAACCGTAAGAAGATACATTGCTCCTATGGGACACGGAAAGCAAATAAAGCTTATTACTCCGAAAAAACGTACCATGCAGAATCGATGATATTGCACTGCACCATATATGACAAAAACATTAAGAGGCCCCTAGTCCAGTCATTTCATACGCTAGAGAATGGTTATGTAAAGCGCGAAGAAGCTAGTGCCTCACCTTGCCAACCGAACGAATGCCTTTGAACGTGGACAGTGCCTCGCAAATCCAGGCTAGAAGAAAGCACAGCGCCATTCGCCAGTCTAGCGCTGAAGGCAAAGTGAAGCCTCCAGAATCCCTGAGCACGTAATTCCTGCGATAGAAATTGCAACGTTAACCTAACAGCCACTTTGCCTCGCGACGAGCGCAAATGTACGTAGCTGCAATGGGCTTCCTTTATGGCCTTTGCTTTCAATATGTAGATTCGTTAAACGTCATGTGTCGCCGCTAATGTGCAGAACAAAGTCCGTTATTATGCGGTTAGCCATAACACTATAATAATAAATGCTGCGGTTATAAATCAAAACAAATTTTTTATTTCTGCCTCGTAGAGATGCAGATCAGTGGAGGCGCAGAAAAAGCTGTCAGAAACAGCTTGGCAGAGCCGCGGCACCCTTATGCTTGGCAGCAGCTTCACAGTAAGGCTTATAAATAAAACAACAGTATTGACAAAGTGTAATGACGAATATACAATAATCGACAAATACAAAAGAGAAACAAAAAGAGATTACACAATGTATAGATAATATCCACATTACATACACACAGGTATGGCTGCAAAAAGAAAAGAAAAAAAAAACGTGTCAAAACCACGATATGATTATGAGGAACTCCGCAGTAGGAGACTCAGGGTTAATTTCAGACACTCGTGGTTCTCTAAGGTGCACTTAAATCTAAGCATACGTGTTTTCTTTTGTATTTCGCCCCCATCGAATTTCAGACACCGTGGCCTGGAATGCAATCCGCGCCCTCGAGCTTATGACAACGCGACACCTTACGTGTTAAGTTGTCATGGCGTGTTGTTAGCCAAAACACGACACACGTGTTGCCTGTCCTGTCTTTGTTTTGAACAAAAGTACTAGCAGTGTGTGTCTAAATGAAGCGAAGGAACAAAAATTTTATTGAAAAGGCTTTAAATATTGCTGTTCAGTTGGCAATAAACGCTGCTGTCGTGTCTTCCACCTACAATACGTCTCCGTTTCTGCGAAAAGGTGGGGGGCAGTTGTAAGATTACCTATGTTTCTTGCAAGATAATCTATGTGTTGTAAGAGAACCTATACGTCTGTCTGTCACGGTCACACACTGACGTTTGGGTATTCGTCGCCACTCTGTCACTGTTACGATTTCAATATCCTTGCTGGTAAACGTGTACACTAGGATAATGACTCTTTGCATTGATCAAAAGTCTGGTAATGTAATGAGCGTTCTCAGAAATGAAAGCGTAACTTGAACATTTCTTTGGAAGAAACACTTCAAGTTACCTTGTTATACATACTGAAAATATTGTTCCGGAGCTGATGATGCGTTCGTGATATTTGACATGTTTCCCGAGTTCTGAAAGGCAAAAAAAAAAGTGCAGTTGTGGTTACCAATAAAAATTACACTCCCATCCCACAACCAAATCGTGCGGGGGTGCGGGTATTTAAATATATAAAGATGTCTTTCAGAAACGAGTTGGGGGTAGGTGGGAGTGTCGTTACCTTCTTCGGAGGCTGTAGGGAGTTTTTTGGCAGGGTGTGTATAAATAACTAATATTACAAATGACACTAGTGCTGCAGTAAAGGTTACTACCAGATAGCGGTAGTGATGGCATTTCAAACGCAAGTTTCTCTCTACAAATTATTTTGCGTCACTTACACTGAATGAGTCTACACATGCGGCGTCGCTCCAGTCGCTGTCGCACCGAGACCAAGGCAGATAACTTCGGAACGAAGCGAACATATAGAAGAGGCACAGGGCCATGATGTAGTTGTAGGACACGGTTACGTAGAACGTGGAGAAGAGCTGCGCAACGCCGATGCCTGGGCACAGGAGAAAAGGCTTCATCGCCACGAGCACAACTTTAGCTAAGATGAGTGCACAACAAATCAGGTTAAACGTAAATAATATGCTACCCTTTTCCTTCTTATGCAACAGGAGCTCCTCTAAGGCTCCTTGACACTGAGCACTCTATGTCCGGCAAGAGTCGTGCAAAAACCTCATTATTTAACCCGCAAAATCAAGGCACATGACTTAGGCTGCAAGCGATAAAATCCCAAGAATGAGTAAGAGAGCGAGGACACAAGAATAAGAAGGGATGAGGGTCAACCGGGCGAGCGTCCGGTTTGCTACCCTGCATTGGGGCGGAATAAATGGATAGTAAATAAATGGATAGTTCACGCACGTAGAATGAAGCCTAGCAGGTCTCCAATTGGTCACTCAGGTTTGTGAAATTCCATAGGTGAACGAATAGCTTTCTTTAACATCGAATGATGTGGTCAGGGTTTAGGAGGGCTCAGGATATGGTTTCGAGCACGATATTATGCGTAATTTTATCGAGAAGAGTTGGTTGCTATTTCAGCTAATACGCGTCATATCTGAAATAAGCGAGACAATACATGTATAGAAACGTGTCTGCAATCTTTACGTAGCAATTAAAAGAAGGCCAGACGCGAAGCGTACGTGCTGACACTCTTCCCCAGCATTACTCGCGCTCATATCAGTTGAGAAGCGAAAAAGAAAAAGTACTTCACATCCCATTTACTACATCACTTGCATTAATATGGCATAACATATAGCTCTCAATGCTAGATCTAGTTTGTTTTCTCGCTTTCCCGTTCCGGCGTATCGGCACAACACAACACAAAAAAATACTGTTAAACTCAGCCGGTCAACTTGACGCTGCCATACAATCGCAGTATAGCTCCGTCCCTTTATTTATAATTAGGTCTCCCTTCACTGCCAAATAAATTTGTCCGTTAGAAAAGCACCTGTGATCAAACGGTTATTTTACCACGATTTGATTATTGGCTGCTAAATTTACATGTTTAAAGAAGCGTTGTAAAAGTAGCGTGCATCTCTGTGGTTTAGAACAACTCCTTTGTTAGAGCGAGAAAAAATGGGGAAACAAAATAAACATTGTGCTTGACTCACCTTTGAGTCCAGGCACGCATTTCCAGACCTTGACGTGGCTTTTACCCACGAATTGGCCGATGGCGAGCTCCATGAAATAAACGGGCTTGCCGATTAGGAACAGGACGATGAAGTAAGGGATCAAGAAGGCGCCTGGAATTCAAGAAACCCTCAGTCAGACAATACATATTATGAGACGCTTTTGCAGTATCTACATGAAGCAAGCCTCCGCACCTATATCTGATTTCATCATGAAATCGTGCCGTATAGCGATCCGAGCGGATAAAGAAAAAGACGTAATGAAAACATTCAGAAAGCAAAGTTGGACAGGGTTAGTCAAAACATCTATTGCCCAATCAGTTCACTACACTCTAAGACAAAAAAGAGTATGTGTGACTCCTTTCGGTGAGTCCTGACATGCCGCGTATGTGACTCTCTTTCAAGGGACACGTTAACTCCCTTGTGGATCACACGACTCCCAGAGGAGAGTATAATGAGTTGACGTGTCTCGTCAAAGAGAGTCATTACGTGGTAAGCCAGAACTCTCAAAAAAGAGTCAAATGACTCTTTTTTTTTTTTAAGCGGAGGAGGCTTTAATATAAATTTCGGAGCTGGTGAGAAACGGAAAGAAGATCCATAAAAACGGTGGTTGTTTTTCAGGCGTGACTGGACCTTCAAAGAATGACTTCAGTTGGCAAATGGAAAGCCCGACAAATCGGGCTCGCAAAGGAACCTTGCAAATCGCGTGATGTCCTTAGCTATAGTAACATTTGCTGACGGGCTAGTCGGTGTTGCATTGGTCATAACGTTGCAACTCATATACACACGAAAAAGCAAGAAAATATAAGAGTGCTGACTTTCAACTAAGGGGATATATCTGAAAATCAGCGTACTTACCTGTCTACCTTTGTTTTTTTCTTGTTTCTTTTGCTGTTTTTTTCCCTGTGCGTATGTGGTGTAAATGTATGAACTTCTACTATATAAATAAAAAAATAATAATAATTACTGGGGTTTGCGTGTCAAAACCACGATATGGATATGAGACACGCCGCACTGGGGGACTTCGGATTAATATTGACCCCGTAGGGTTCTTTTACGTGCACGTGTGTTCGAGCAGTCCAGCCCCATTGAAATGCCGCTGCCGTGGCTTGGAATCGAACCCGCGTCCTCGAGCTAAGCTACTACAGCTAGTTATAAATAACTGAAAAATCAGAAGATATCAGTCAAAGGCGAAAACGCAGAGAAATAAAAGGAACGGGTGCACGACAAAAAAAATAAATAAATAAAGATTAGCGCAGCTTGCAGTAAGTCGCGCAAGGCTGGATCGCAGCAGAGTTGGTGGGCATTATAGTGAACTAGAACATATAAGCTGGTTCTAGTTCACTATAGTGGGCATGTACGTTTCAGCCTTTCTTGTTAACAGTCTGAATACAGAATGCTTGGGCAGTGATTGAGCACGTGCCGGTTCATGATGATGATAATTTTCTATCTGCGACAGACGGCAGACCTCGACCATCACAGCCCTGGTGTAATACATTAACTGTCGCAATTATTCTAGTCAACGCCTCAAAAATGGAGGAGGCGTTGTTCTAATTAGCGTGCACTCGCTAAGCTCGCGGCATCCTTTGCAGTCAGCACGAGCCTGGCCTGGATGTTCCGCTTGAGCTCACGTGCGTTACACGCTTGTGCGAATGGGAGAAGGAAACGCGAACAATTTACAAGGCATGAAGCCGTGCACGCACCCTTTCGGTGCTCATACAAGCTTACTAATGCAAGCAAACGGCACGATCCGTGTTCACTCATTAATGGCCCCGCGTACCGTACGTGCTCTCAGCTATACGGCATTGATGTCAGACTGCGCTTCCGACTAACCGCCATACTAAACACACCTCTTTCCAAAGGTCCATATTTCCGACCCAGTAGCACACTTTTGGTGTAATGGTGCGTTTCGTGCCTGTGACACGCATTGTCACGAACTTCTTGACTTAGAAGTGATATATCGTCGAGGAAAGTTATCGAAACGTTGCAGAGAATTTGTCAGAATCCGCCAATTCCGCCTTCATCCTTCATAACTTCGTTAGGGCAAAACACCAGCCTGAAAGCACGGGCTCGTTCCGCTCCCTCTTGTACGAAATCAGCAAGGTGAAGGTTTAACTGACACGGCATCGGAATGGATACGAAGAGATGGGAAGTGCGGCCGAGGACGACGAAGGGTTCGGTGGAGCGACGAAATTAACGGAACCAGCTCGCGCAGGACTCCTGCAGTGAATTTATGACAGGCTGATGATGATGATTATGAATGAATAGAACTGACTTGCCTTGTGGCCAAGTGGCCTCTCAGTTATCTATCTGTCCAACTATGAATCAATAAATGATTAAAATCAGTCCCTTTGTATTTCCCATACAACAATAAAAGGTGAGGAAAAGCTGCAGAGATCTTCCAGAAAACCTCCACGTTCTGAAAGTATCTAATCACTTTCACAGAGTGATATCATTGATTGATTGATTGATTGATTGATTGATTGATTGATTGATTGATTGATTGATTGATTGATTGATTGATTGATTGATTGATTGATTGATTGATTGATTGAAACGGGTCAAATTTTTGTCAATAAAAGCTGGGCAAGAGGGCGACGGACAAAAAACATTCAAACTTTTTTTTTTAGTATACATTGGCATTATTGGCCGTTACTAACGCATTTAAGCTTCGTCAAAGTGCATATTTAGGTGACTGTTGATTATGTTTGTCTTGAAAGTTGTGCTATGTATTTTAAGTTTTATCTTAATATCACCGTGTATATACATAATGTAATTGTTGACTATGTTGTCTTTGCTGCCATGTTATGACCTTACGTCATAAATCATCTACATGATGTATGACTTCAGAACTTCATATAAGAGGACATTATTGTTCGCATTTTTGAGACTTCATATTGTAGTGCCATGGTGTTCAAGTTGTGTATTGTATGTGCTGCATATTTGTTATGTTTGGAAATTTTGGACCCTGTATGCTCTGTGTTCGACACCTCTAAGAGCTAAGGAGTAGCCGGCGCCTAATTTGTGCGCCAACTTCTCCTTATATATCATGTGAATAAAAAAAGAGAGAGAGAGAGAGAAGTACGACGTTTACCTCCTCCGTTTTGGTAAGCCAGCGTCGGGAACCTCCAGACGTTGCCCAAGCCGATGGAAATGGACAGGCAGGAGAGAAAAAACTGCATGCCTTTGTTCCATTGTTTGCGGTCGGGTGCGGCGTCGGGCGCGGCCTCCACATCAGCGCCGGCCTGTCGAGGTGAACGCACTCCTTCAGAAATGCGGAAAGCGAGCAAGAAGCACTCGGCACAAGAAGAAGAAGAAGAAACAAGCTGCGATTCCATTCGCGCGAGAAATCTCCGTGCCGCAGCCTGCGAGTTGGAAAATGCCGCCCAGCTGTTCGCTCTAAAAAGCAGATGTTTCTATAAGGCCCAGGAAAACTTCCATAAGCGTGTATGTCATTCATTTCTTGATCGCGTCGCCTCTTTATCCGTAACTACGTCGTAACCGCTCTTCTTGCGCATCAATTAAACCATATGTCCCAGCCTCATTTCGCAAGATTCAAATAAAAAGGGTCTCAGCTGGTATAATGCCTACCGACCATGAAAAAAAAAGCAAAAAAAAAAAAAAAGACGAGGTATGCGACGGCATCACAAGCTCGGTAACTTGCGAAATATTATCGTAAAAATATTTCTCTAAGCGTTTGTGCTTACCGCTGTCTCGCGACATGATAAATGTTCATCGCGCTATCTTACGTACCGAGTATCCTAATAAATTTCATGCTTAATAAGGTGGCATTGAAACAGGAAGTACCCGACAGTCATAACAGCTGGGTGACGGACAAGCTTTCGTAAACATTCCTCCGGTTCTACCCCTATGCCGACGTGCGCACTTCTCTTTTTTTATTGTTGTTAGGCTGTTTTAGAATAGGGTACGCGTAGATAGCGTTCGCTGAGTACGATACGTTACATTCGTCACTTAACTTGGGCAACCCAAGAGGATAGCGTATGACGCCTGCGCAGTGGCGGCAAACGCTAACGCAAAGCTTTCCGTACCCTACTCTAAAACTGATTATTGTCATGAACAGTTGATTTCATTTTCCTATTACGCCTTACGCCAGGTTTTCCCAATTTTCATGAAGACGTTTCATTCACTTACAAATACTGACGTTCCAATAACCTTCGGGATACTTCACAAATCTTAGAGATACCTCTGCTCGCGAACGGGGCAAAACTAAACATATATATTGCACGGATTTCAACGGAATGTAATATATACGACACGAACATTTTCTTTTTTGTTCTTGCTTCTGGACGTTGTACCTAGATGTCCAGACAAGAGTGCTTACGGAGTTTCATGTTGCTAGACGAATCCGAGGTTTCTCTTACCGTTGAACGCAATCCGAGAGCGACTCCGTTCTCGCTTGCCTTTTCCTGGTACGGAGGTGGAAGCTCCTGCGTTTCAAAAAGATCCAAACAGCAGGGTGTGAGCTCATCTGGCCGCCGGAACGCTCTTATTTCTCGAGCGAATGCAATATCGCTTTTATTATTATTTATCAAGGCGAAAGCCTTAGATGCCTCAACAAGCACGAAGATTGACCGTCGGCGTCAACACCACTTGAAGACGTCATCATGACGTCACATAGCGCCAACATTTATGACGTCCTAGTTGCGTCACAAATTGGTTGGAGAGTGTTTTTTGGAGAGCGTTTTTTTTTTTTTTATCAAAGCGTAATTTCATATGTGCTTTCGTTTCTTCAGTGTATTTAGTGTGTAAAGACAAGAATTTACTGTCACCTTTTAACGCCCTACTGTTACTGCTATTTGCACAGAGTTTTCATGAAAGTGTCATTCCTTCCATAGGTCTAAGCAAGCATTTCTTTTTCTGCAACATGTCTATATGTTTTTCTTGCATTCTCTTTATCTTGTCCTTAGTTTTTCATTGCATTGCCCCTCCTGCATGGGCCACCATATTGACCTGCAGTATGAATAAATGAGCGTTACGTCATCATATCGTCGCTTGGTCAAAGGTGTGGCGATCACGGAGGCAGTGCAAAACCAGGTGAGGTGCAGAAAGATTTCAGAGGATGAATAGTTCAACTGAGAAAAAAAGAAAAAGAACATGGCTTTCGCCTTCGAGTCGTCTTAGGCGAACGCCAAAGATCATGATTTAACCCTTGTGGTAGCTGAAATAGTTAACATACACCCGGACACAGCATATGCGGAATCCCGCGCAAAGATGGCATCAGCGAGCACATAACATAACTCGATATGCACTCGTTCAAAGCGTCGTCATTTGACGAGAGAAACGCAAAGCTGTGCACTCCCAAGTAACAGCCTAACCTACGCCAGTGCTCATGCATTACACTAACTGTGCCCAAAATACCAAGGCATGTCGTAAGCGTTATGCAAACGCTTCTATCGTTATCGTAGGCTCTGCGAAAAACAGCGGCTCAAGTCTAAGCGCGTGTAGCCGGTCGGGTGGCCATCCATTGTGTTAGCGATATGAAACGAAGGGGAAAGTGATTTGACGTCGCGTACACAAATACTATCTTCGTGGGATTCCCCGTGCGATACGTTATCACTTTCAGAAAGGTTTCTGCGTCAACGCAGTGTGATTTCAAGTACCCGCTTACGTCGCTTCAAAAAATGTGCGGCTTCTATTGATCTTCGGCGAACCGCCACGAAATTTTATTTTAATTACTAGGGTTTTATGCCCCAAAACCACGATATGACCATGAAGGACGTCAGGACGTCGTAGAAGGGTGGGTGGGGGGGGGGGGGGGATGCTCCGGAAATTTTGACCATCTGGTATTCTTTAACGGGCACTTAAATCTATATGTACGCGGGCCTCTAACATTTCGCCTCCACCGAAATGCGGCCTCCGCTGCCGGGTTTCGATCCCGCGACCTTCGGCTCAGCAGTCGAGCACCGTAACCACTAGACCACCGTGGCGGAATAGGGAACAGCCACGAAAACCGTAGATGATCAAAAGCATGCGTCATCGAGAATCCTATTGGGACACTTGAGGGACGTCAGCGTTAAAATGTACATGTCCGACGCACTGGGCGTGAATATGTGAAGATCACTGCAACGCACTGCTTACTGTCTTTGTCTGTCAAATGTCTGATACTTAATATTAAAGCCCACACATATACTTACGTTAAGCTCTATCTGTGTGAGTGATTAAACGCCTTTCCTATATATAAACTAGCAAAAAAAAGCGAGGTAAACTCGGAGAAAAAGAACATTTACTTACGAATGCACTGAGGAAATAAATGAATTCGTAAATATGGTTATTTCTCATAAATTTGGGGAGATTAATGCTGAGGTCGTATAGTCCTTAGTGGCGTAACGACCAAGTTTGGCCAAAGAGTGTCAAGAAATTATGTAATCAGTGCGTTTCAGTGTGATAGCTCAGTGATAATGATAGAATTAACATAACTGCAAAGTGGCCTAAGAGAAGTAGTAATAAGTGTAAAGTCGAAATATGAAAGCTAAAATTCCCATTGCCCTGACAGTATAGAGCCCCAAGCTACTAAGAATACCGAAGGTGCAACTTTGGGTTTCTTCCTTCAGCCTGCGGATTTTCGCAGAACTGCCTTATTCAGTTGTCTCTATAAGCTGCAAGTTGCTGACTAAATAGTGCAAGTTGCTGCAAACCACTAGCTTCCCGGTCAGCTTAGATTGTATGCAGAAAACGCTACCAAAGGGCGTTGGTCCTGGTTTCGATTTCCGTTGGGCCAATACCAGGTCAATAGAGCCAACTGTTTTGCTCACACGGTCCATTATGCCGTTGCCTAAAGGGACTCGAAGGCGATAGCCTTCTTTTTGTTCTCAGTCAATAGTACTGATCGCCCCCTTTCGAAAGCTTTCGGCACCCAACGCGGTTTTGCACTGCCTCCGTGATCGGCCCACCTTTGACCAAGCGGCGATGTCATGTTATGGCGCTATCGTGTGACGTCAGGTTGTTACGTCATGATGACGTCACAACGACGCCACAAATTTCGGCGACTTGTGACGTTGTGATGACGTCATAGAGTGACGTTACACATAAAAATTTTTTGAATCCCTGGTGCTGACGCCGATGGTCACTTTTCGCGTTCGATGAGGCGTCTAAGGCTTTCGCCTTAAAAATGCAGTAACATTATGAATTATTCGGTTGATGTGAAAGGGCGTAGGCATGCGCGAATGCCTGCACTAACGTGTGCTTAAAAAACAGCGTTACGTATCAAGATTTATCACACTAGAAACAGGAAAAGTAAAATAAGACATCGAGCCCACCAGCAAGGCCTCGCGCAAACAAAATCCAGTGTTTTTTGTTGTTGTTTTTTTTTGTTTTGTTTTTCAGCCAACGAAGCGACGCGTCAAGGATGTGTACACGCTTGCTCTTCGTCGCGTGCGGGTATTTTCACCTCTCTCCGCGGCATTTATTTCCTCTCAACTTCCCGCGCGCCTCAGTAGTTGGCCGCGTCACATAAAGGCAAACGGGTTTTCCGGATGTTGCTGACCGGACAACGCTGCCACTCCTTCACGTATCGTACGCGCACGTGCGACCTTGACTTGCTCACGGCGAGCGCAAGTCTCCGTATCCTCAAATCCCGGCAGCGCTGACGATAGAGTCACAATGCGTTACATTCTTCTGCCTTGTATCTGCGCTCTTCTGCGAACGCGTTTGTGACTTTCTGACGCGGCCAAGTCAACTTCGTCTCGTTTGAAGCGAAGGTATTGTAAAAATAATTAATCGCAATGCCTGTAAGCGTAATTTCGCATTGGTAATGAAAGTTGCACTTAAATCAGTGCTAACGTGAGAACACTAACGTGACGTCGCTCAGTCCTTATTAGAGCTGCCGTTTTAGCACTTTGGGAGCAGAGACTTGATCAGGTCGGCCTCAACAGCTGTTAGAAAACAGTGCAGTCCACCTTTGTTGGAGCTGTTGTTCCGCCATACTACCCGTGAAACAATCGCAGCTATTTGATATTTTGCATAAGTGGCGGATTACGTTAGTAAAGGGATTCGCAGCTACGGGTGTACTATTTGTTGAGGTATAAAACGACAGTGCAGTGTTGTAAAAATGAACTCCCACCGACTCAGCGGTTTGCCCACGCTTATAGATTCAATTGAAGAAAAAAAAAAAAAGCTCAGACGATTCCCAGTCGTCGTCATCAATCATCAGCCAGTCTTACGTCCACTACAGGTCGAAGGCCTCTCCCAGTGATAACCAACCCAATCAGTCCTGTGCGACCTGATTCCATTTCATGCCTGAAAATTTCTTAATTTCGCCGCTCCACGTAACTCTTTGTCGTACACCGCCGCGCTTCCCATCGCTTGGTGTCCATTCCGGTGTTCTAACAGTATGCACAGTTCAAATAATACGTCAAAAGACGGTAAACCAGACGAGCATCCGGTCTGCCACCCTACACTGGAAATGTAGAAAAGTAAAAGAAAAAAACACACACAGTTTCCAACTTGCTCAACATTTCATTGAGAAAACGAGCAGCCGGACGTGTGCGCAGCAGGATAGCCGTGTTTGCACGTGCGCTCGCAATCTCCGCAGGATGACACAAGTTGTAACCTCCCGTCATGCTGCACAGTACTCAGGTCGATGCTTGACGGCCGCGCGGGTAAAACCCGCCTCACGAGCTGTCTCGGTCTCAGTAAGGGTCCGTCCGCTTGCACCCTGCAATTACGCAAGCTAACGCGCCTACTGATGAATGGTGCATCTTATTACTGGTACATCTGTTTCTGAATGGGCACTCTGTATATGAGATAAAGCGGCGCAAATGTGTGTGTGTGGGGTGGGGGGGGGGGGTGCAATCGGGATTCGTGGAGATAGCCCAGTGAGAGGCTCTCGGGGCCACTTCGAGAGACCTTCGACTGTGGGTGAATTATACTACTGAGCCCTGTGACTTGGAATGCATTGGTGTTACGAAAACTAGCATTGTCTAAGTACTGATAACTTCGAAGAAATATGCGTCGGCGGGTACAGGAGGGCTATTATTACTCTGGCTCGTGAAGGTGCGTGCCGTGTGCACTCGTCTGGTATGTATAGATACAAGGAATTCATATCGTCCAATCACTGAGACATGGAGAGCCGAAAAAAAAAGTACTCGCAGCCATCAGCGGTAAAAACTAAAGAAAGGAAACAAACTCCGATCGATCTTTTACTGTCTGGGGTCGGGTAATTTTAGGCGTGTGAATAGAGTCCTCGAAGATGAATATTGTCACTTAACAAAAGAGACAGATGATAGAAACAGTGTCGTCGCCAACAATTCGCTGGCAATGTGCTCGAAGGAACGACTGAATTTGTTCTCGCTTCTATCTCCTGAGTTGTTACGTCGATCTGTATTAGCAGTGCAAAATCTAACGTTTGCTTCAGAAGCATCCAGAAAATGTAACAGTCTATCAACATCACGACAAAAGTTGAAGAGCGTAGAAATGTTGGAAAAGCTTTTCTTCGAACTCATCAAAATACATGCGTCTACCGGCGTAGGAGAAATATTTATTTATTTAAAAAATACCTTACAGGCCCAAAGGCATTGATTGAGTAAGGGGGGTTACAATGAAATCACAAGTAAGCTTGCAAGGAACAGGGCTGCAGTGCAAGTGAATAGCCAATAAAAATACAGCGCAACAAAATTAACATTGCAGTACGAAAAATATGCGGAGAAAACGAATAGGAATGGACAAGCTGCTTGGGATAAAGCGTTGAATTGATAATCTTGTTTTGCTAGTCAGTGAAACATTGCTTTTAAAGCAGGTCTTTGTCAAGCCCATGCATTGGCTTTTTGACCAGTGCTCTAAGCGGAATGCCGTATGATGGAATAGTCATAGGCATGCGCAGGGTTCGCCATCAGGGGGGGGGGCGAAGGTTCATCGCAGCGCCCCCCCCCCACCCTACTAAGACAATGTATGGGGCAGATTTTGCGCCCCCCCCCCCTCTTAGGTGACTAGAAGGGTCAATGTACGGGGCAGATTTTGCGCCCCCCCCCCCCTCTTAGGTGATTAGGGGGGGCGGCCCCCCCCTGCCCCCCCTGTGCGCACGCCTATGGGAATAGTTAGTCCGATTTGTACCGATAGGTGGAGCGCAATTTGACAGCTTTACGTAAACAACGATAGACGGTACGGGTCCTGGTTTCTACATTCGTTATCTGTGTACGTGCATCAATTTACGCTGCTCTTAAAATACGCGAGAAAAGTAAGTTCATGCTTGCTCATTCATCATCATCAAAATCAGTCTGACTATGCTCACTGCATGACGAAGGTCTGTGCCATGTTTCGCCAATCAACCCGGTCCTGTGCTTGCTGCGGTCACGTTATATCCGCAAACTTTTTAATCTCATCTGCCCACCTAACTTTATGCTTCCCATTCCCGCGCTCGCGTTCTCTAGGAGATCCAGTCGGTTACACTTAAAGATCTGCTGCTATCTTGCCTTCGCGCTACATCGTTTATTACATACTTCTGATAAAATATAATTCATAACAGAACGGAGCTTGCTTACGCAGGCCGCGCGAACAGTTGAGTCACGAGATGTATGGTGAGGGGATCACCTGACTTCGCTCAGCACATGCCCTTCCGGGCGCGATATGCGCGCGGTCAGCTATCATTGCGCCAGATAATGAAAGCCCAGAACTTAGCTTCTGATACGAATACTAATGTAGGCATAGAAACTGCGCTCGCTACAGGTGGGCACGGAAGATAACCCCCGTGACACAAAAGAGGACGGACATTGACGAAGATAAGACAGCTACAGGGCGTTGACAATGAATGGCTTTGCACTCGCTATTTGTGTAGCACGCGTTTGCGGCCGGATCTACATGCTTGGTTAGCCGAACTTCGCGATATGTCGCAGGATCCTTCCCGTTGTCGTAAATATGCGAAGACGGAACTATATGACTGAGATTTTAGAAGGGCAAGGTTTATTACGTCCAAATCAACCTCGAGATAAAGGGGTGGATTGCGTATATTCACGGTCTGCACTTGAGCTCTTTCGCAACATTTGGGCAATAAGTGCGCGCAGTGAAGTAATCTTGGACATGCGCTGAGCTGACAAGTTCCATTACAGTGGGTTCCTGGTAATACCGGCATGTGTAAGTGAACTTGCTGACGATGAATTGGCAGGCCGCGTTGACGAACTACGTTAGAAGATAATGCAATATCTGGTGTTTTGTGGGCCAAAACCACGATATGATTATGAGGGCTCCGTATAATTTCGACAACCCGGGTTTCTTTAGCCGTGCGCTGACATCGCACAATACATGGGCCTCCAACATTTCGCCTACATCGAAATGCGACCGCCGCGCCCGTGATCGAACCTGAGTCTGTATATAGGGTCAGTAGCCGAGCACCGTAACCACTACGCCACCGCAGCGGCCTATCCACAAAAAGCAAAGAGAGAGAGAGTAAGAAAGAGAAGGAAAACCTTATCGTATTGGGAACGCTAACCACAGTAAAATGTAACTACGCTTCATATGTAACACGTACAACTGCAGCGGCCATTTGTTGCACATTTGTGTCGTTAGCAAGGTATCGTAAGTATATTTTAGTCCTATCAATGCATAATTACTTCGCTCATTCCGTGCGTCATCGTTGCAATAATCAGACACTTTCACGGCTGGCTCACAATGTTTGAATTCTTTGTTCCGGAGAAACCAGTATAACACAATCGAGCAACACTTCATCCTTTCAACAGTATATTGATCTCATCTGACCCCATGTTTCTGGATAAGATGAAGGACGTTTTAAACGTTATGTGTACGACTAATGTGCACACAAAACGAGTTTCGCGCGATCTTCTACCCCACCCGAAATTCCACGGACTGTGGAGAAAAATTTAAGTGGTCTCCTAGCCCAGAATAATGTTCCTATATCCTAATTTTCTCTTACTGTATTTACTTTAGCTTGAAAAGTGAACCGTTTGCTGCGTGGTGGCATCATGTAGAAACTCTTGCTGCATTGCGTTGGTCAAGCTTGTCATTTCCGCCTTTACGTATGAATGAAAACAAGAGCATTCTCTTTTCTTTTTATGAGAATTTTAGTAATAGAGAGTTTAGAACAGGGTATCCAAAGGTTTCTGTACCCACTCGCATTGTGTTGTCTTCAATGCGCATGCCTCAAACGCGAACATCCCGAGCACGCGAGTAATAGAGCACTGCACGGGCCGTGATTTTCGGCCCGGGCCCGGCCCGGGCCCTGAATTCGTTCGAGTTTACCCGCCCGAGCCCGGCCCGGTGATTCAATACGCGACCCGGGCCCGGCCCGAACCCGACAAAAAGTTTCGCCTACCCGGCCCGGCCCGGCCCGACGGCATATCAGGCCCGACAGAGGCCCGAGCCAATAATATAGGTCCAGAACACAGAATCTACAGCAAACTGTTTTAAGTAGCAAATATCTACGCTTTGTTGGCGAATATTTCGCTAACAATTCTACTTTAACCAACGGTAATTTCGTGTAAAAAGGGGTTCACGGTGGAAACAGTTGAATGGACATACTGGTCACAATGAACGTTTGGTCTACTATCACTGGTCTAGTACTATAGTTATGGTATACTATAACTTTTTTTTTTGCTAATGCAATGGGGATCATCAAGAGCGTTTTGTAGCAGATATTGCAGCAAGGAAAGTGATTTGCAGCATGGGTTCAGCTTCGATAGGAAGTACAATAAAAACAGAGGAGACAGAGAACAAAACGTTCTCTTCAATTTGTTTTTACTGCGCTCTTTACTGAAACTTAAAACATGCTCTAACGACAAAGACAATCGTGCAACCGGCTTCTGGATATGTAACACGCGTCTTCAACATTTTAACACCTTGCCGCAGCAAGATAGTGGAAGAAAGCCAAGTTTATTACCTTGTTGTAAATACACTAACCTAGATAAAAATTATAACGAACCGTGCGCACCACGTGTACTTTTAGAAATACGTATAGGCAGCCGAAAGGACGAAAAAAGTATTTGTTGTAGCATTCTTTTCAAGTATCTAGAGATTCCGGCTTTAAGCACGCCATCCACCGTTGCATCACATATCCTGCCGCGCTAAAGTTTCTCGCACTGCATACGCTAGCCGCAGGGGTGCACATCTGCCTTACGAATTGTGAAGGTGTCGGCAGTCGTTGTTCTTAACATCCACCACTGGAGCAAATTTAGGATGTCTTTGTGGACCTCTACAGAATGAACGTAGCTGTGCAGCTTATCCCTTCATTTCTATTGTTCCCGAACGTCGTGGCACTATTTTCAGTATCACCTATAAAACTCCTCTTTGAGGGCTTCTGCTTGCAGTTTTCAGCAGTGTATGTTATGCACGGCTTGCACCACGCTCTTTTTTTTTTTCGTATAATAATGCTCTGTGCCTTCCTAACGATGTTGTACTGGTAGAAGGTGACCACTGCGCTACGCGGGTAGGACTGGCAGGAGGTGGACGAAGCGATTTCGATCTGCTTTTGGTGTTCGTTACAGTTTGGTAATAAAGGCGCGAATAAGCTTCCCGGCGCTTACTCACTGGATGCCTATGGTTCGAGGTAAAGGGACATCACCCGGCACGGAATTCGTAATTGCCTTTTTTCAAGCCTGATATTTCGTCAAATGAATATATTTGGCCTGACGCCTTATGCTGTTTGAACCTATGCTATTCCTGCACATTCCAACGGTGTTGCGGCAGTGTCATGTAGCTCTCACACTATACCTGTATAGCGCAGGGGACCCAAACGCGCGGCCTGTACGCCTCTCCCTAAAGGCCCGCGGGCCGCACAGGACTGTCTTCGTCCCATTTTTTTTTTTCATTTTCATTTTCTTTATAACTATGTTCTTAAGCTACACAGGCATGACAGGTCTAAAGCTTTTTTGTCGTGAGGCATCCCCTGCGGCCACCATGTGTTGATACCTAACCGTGAAACAAAATTCTATATTTCAAAATCGGCGTCCAGATATCAGTCATGTTGAAGATAGGTATCGATATGTTGTTGGAATCCTGCCGCGAAATACCCTTCAGAAACAACACACATGTGATATATGGGAAAGCTGTTCTTTTAAATGGCAACGTTAGCTGACATTTGGTAAGACCTATCCCCCCCCTCCCCCCCTCCCTCCACGCGCACTTTTATCTGCGTTACTGTGCTGGCTCTTGCGGGAGTAAATTTTTGTGAATGCGGCCTGCTAGTGGAGGTGGGTTTCGACCCCTGATATAACGGAAAAAAGGCGAAAGTTAAAATGTTAAAAAATTGGGCACACCAAGCTGGCTGCGCGCGTCCATCTCGCGCCACATGACCACTGGGGGCCGTTACGAAGCCACGGAAAAAGAATGTGTCTGTATAGGAATTTTATGTAACGAGACTCCGTGCACTCCTTTCGTTTTAGTGGAAGCCTGGAAATTTCAAAAAACGCTTCCCCGCTTTGGAGCTCTGTGATCGCTCTTGCGATAAGTTACAAGTATATATTTTTTATAATACATTTATTACTGCCATTACAGGATAACATTTGGGATATAAGATGGTGATGAATATAAATAAAGCACTGCATAACGACATGTTAACTATATAGGCGTCTGGTATATCTACCTTTAGTTCGGCCATTCCAGATAAATCAAGTAGCCCCATATGCAAGGAGCGAAAGAAGTTCAGTACTTGTCTCTAAACAGGGGCGTAGCCAGAAGGGGGGAGGATGGGGGGGTTCAAACGCCCCCCGAGATTTTTTCAATTTTGCATGTGTATAATACACGCACACATACAAACGCACACACGAACGTACATAAAGTATGGTCGGACCACGCCCCCCCCCCCCCGAAAAAAATTTCTGGCTACGCCCCTGACTCTAATAAAATTTCTCCATAAAGCTTGCCCCACATAAAAAAGCGTTTTTTTTCGGGACAAAATGTGAAACATCTGTATGTATGCGCAACGTATGTGGAACAAACTTGACGAGACACTAGAAAGAAAAACAATTTCTCTCTTATCAGTAAATTACTCTTTTGCGATTCCTAAAACACCACGCTCGCCGGGACAAGACTCTTGGTAAGTGAGAAAATGTGCAAAAAGTTAAATGCGGGTGGCGACGGTCCCTTTAAATTCGCGCAGCAGACACCGTGACACCTTAGATTCTGACGGCGTCTAATGGGGCCTGCGTAGTTCCTAATCACAGAAATGAAGTACACTGACCTTTGAGGGGGCCATAGACTTAACATACCAAGTTTAAGGAAATTTTATTGAGCCAATGTCCCCAAATACGACAAATACAGTTTGAAATCCGTGACGTCAGGCTCGGAGATTTCAACGCGAAATTTAAAAAATGGAATTTTGACCTTGATTTTCTTGTCTGATAATAAACTTATGATGGTGAAATGAATGACATTCGAGTTCTTAGAGTTCACTTTATCAGTCTGAACCGATTCAGTACTTCACTATAGCGTCCATTTATGAACCCAGGAAAGTCCAAGCCCGGCCCGACCCGAGCCCGCCACCTCAAACCCGGGCCCGGCCCTAAGCCCGGAGCTTCAGGCCCGAGCCCGGCCCGGGCCCGCCGTGAGAACTACTTTACCCGGCCCGGCCCGGCCCACGGGCCGGGCCGGGCTCGGGTTTTCGGGTAGGCCCGAGCCCGTGCTGTGCTCTAGCGAGTAACCTTTTCTAAATATAGCGCGCGTACCCAAGAAACTCAAGACCTGGGTACCCAATTCTAAAACTCTCGAATATTAAAAACTGTGCGTGAAAAGTGGCTTTTCCTTTTTTCTACATGTTGCGTAGTGACGTACTGATACACCGCTGTCGATACCACGATTTGCTTCATTAAACTGCTGTAAAAAGCAGTTGAATGATAAACCCGTTGTAAAAGCGGATAAAAGCGCGACGCGTCGCATCGTGAGCATCTGGCATCATGACAGGAACTGTTAAAATAGACGAAATATTACTATCTTGGCGAAATGTCTCCGGCGTATCGTCTAAGAATCATCACATTTCACTCACCTGAAGTTCCCACTTGTTCCGCATGTTGGCGCCACCCGGTTGACTGGTCTTCTGTCACTTCTTGAATGGGCCGCTTGCCGAGCTGTCGTTTTCCCCGTCGTCACCAGATCACCAGCCGCGATGTATGCCTGACAGCGCCCGCTATTTAACCTGGCATCTCCAAATACTCCAACACACCGATACGGAATCCATTGTCGCCCAGTTAACTTCCGCGATAGCCTCTCGCCGATAACGGCTATCTCGGCTAATTTGTAGCTTCTTTTTTGTGTATCGTTTCCTCACCGACTGCGCCCGACCCGGTTGATTTAACACTGCGGCGTTTTCACCGCGAACTCAACAACGGCACGCGACGAGAGAAATCCGTGGAGATACGACCACCCGCTGAGATCGAGTCCGGCTAGCAGCGACGATCGAAAAAAGAGAAACTGCACGAAGCAAGCGCAGCCGACGACGGATTCCGAATAACGTATGCAGGCCGTCGCGCGGGGCAGGAACGCTTTGGCTGCCTCTTTTTTTCCGAAAGGCCTTCGCGTGCCGCTGCTTCGTTGGCTTTCGGACAGGTTTCTGTGCTTCTTTCTTTCCGCTCGCGACGTGCGGATCAACGAAGAAGGCGAGGGTTTGCGGCGACGGGACACGTGATCGCTACGAGCGCGAAAGTAATTGAGACAACCCTATTAGCGTTTACGCCTCGCCAGTCTAGCTGTCAGCGTACGCGTCTGTGTTTACGTTTCTTCTTTGCTTCGCAGCCTAAATCAGCTGTTCGTTCGCAAACAACGATATCCTTCCCTTCCGTTCGCTCGTCTCCCACTTCGCGACAGACGCTGTCTAGAACGGTTGGCTGCACTCTCTCCCTCCTTCGCAGGTTAATGTAGGTCGCCGCGCTCTGTCAGCTTTCCGCGCGATCGTCGCTACCAGCCGGCATGCAATGCATCTTTTCTGCAGCGGCTGCCGGCTGCAAAGAAGCGACGTTTTCCTCGCTTCCCTTTCCCATCCTCCTCTCTCTGCCGCCTGTTTTCGCCCTCTCACGTACACACACATACACATGCCACATCAGAGAGAAGTAGATTACGGGAATCGGCCTCGTTTCCTTTTCTGTGCGTTATTTTTCATTCGTGAGTTATTTCGCGACATGCGTTGCCACCGTTGCCGCTCGTAATCGGAGCTTTCTTTCTTTCTTTCTTTCTTTCTTTCTTTCTTTCTTTCTTTCTCTCTCTCTTTCTTTCTTTCTTTCTTTCTTTCTTTCTTTCTTTCTTTCTTTCTTTCTTTCTTTGTAGAAATGAAGCCGAGGAAATGCATGAAGGCGTGCGTGACATCCCTCAGGGGAAAAGGGGAGAGGGCGCGCTTTCCACGTGAGCGATTCGTCGATTCCGTTTATCTTGACTGCGGAACCTCATTTTGTCAGACCATTTATGGTTCGAACCAGCGTATAGGGCTTCCTTCTTTCATTTTTTTCCTCCTCTTCCAGGTAGTCCCGTTCTTATTTTCATTCCGGTAATGTAGATGACAGTGAAAATGCGGATCTTACTACTGCACGTGCGCGACTTCCACGGAGAGTGCGCGTACTGCAGGGGCGTAGCCAGAAATTTTTTTCGGGGGGGGGGGGGGTTCAACCATACTTTATGTATGTTCGTGCGTGTGTTTGTATGTGTGCGTGTATATATACACAAGCAAAACTGAAAATTTTCGGGGGGGGGGGGGGTTGAACCCCTCCCCCCCCTTGGCTACGCCCCTGGCGTACTGCTTTGCTCTCGAAATGGCGAATTGCTCGAAGAAAAAGCAATATCTTGTAAAAGTATAAGCGGAAAAACAGCAGGAACGGGAAGTAATTGACAGGACATACGCGCTCAACTTTACAATTGATGTTCATTGAAAGTTTCTCATAAGAGCACGTAACCGCGCATGTGCGGCCTGTCAATTCCTTTCCGTTACTGCTACTTTGCCGATCATAATTTTACAGCACAATCCAGCAACTGGCCCAGCACAGCACCGTCTTGAAACGCATTGATGTTATATCTCTCAGAGGTAACGTTAGCCGACAGTATCAATGTCCTTGAAGCTCCCAGCTATATATACGGTTGGTCAAAAGGGCTCGGGTGGCGGCAGCGAGCCATGGCTAGTTGGATTGAGGAGGCCACCCACCTTTGGGCCGGAGTAGAAGAAGCCTGGTCGAACAAAAAAGTTTATTTCGCTCTCTACCATCTTCGCGGGTTGAGTAAATATTTATAAGAATCTTTCAGCTGCGTTAGGAAACGCGCAGGGCCACCTCGCTCAACGCGTCGATACGGGTATCGCCCGCTCCTCGTATCCTCGAGGAGCACAAAGGATTATGTCGAGTATCACCAGCTACGAGCGATACTCGTGTGATACTCGTGCCCTCGATTCATGGCCGAACTTCCAGACTGAGTTGCAAAATTTCACTTTGGAAGGAAGAACCAAAATCCATCTTGGAAAGGGGAACGAAAACGTTGGAGTGGGTAACGTACCAGAAAAAGGTAAAACCAAACCAAGGCTCATTGCTCGAGGGAACAGCGGGCTCCCCCGTCAATCGCTTATTCCAATCGATGGCGCGATGGATGTGACGATTCCGGCCTGTTCGCGGGAGTAGGGCAACGTCGCGGCCAAACAAAGCGTTAACCATCGTAAATGCAAACAGCGACGGTAAGCAAAGCCACCGACACACTAGCGTCACTGACGGGCCACGACACAGATACGGGAAACCGTCGAGTATTGTTGGAACAGCGTGACATCGTAGGGGAAAAAAAATAAAATAAAAAGTCGGCGCGCGTCTGCGGGAAACTAACGCGCGCGCTGCGTCCCATAAATCACGTAGCCGAGGACGACGACATTGCGTCACATGGTGAACAAAGACAGCCGCAACACTGACGTGTCACTCGACGAGCGCGTGTTGTCGTTGCGGAGGTGAACAGCCGGAGAGCGATATCCTTGACATGGATCTGCACTGCTCTTGGTTTGGAGATCGGTGGCTTATAGCTCATGTGAATGAAGGGTCATCATCATGCGATCCACAACCAACAGTGTAGTGTTCCCCGAAGATCAACAGTTGTGTCATTTTAGAGCGAAGCGGTATATAGCTATAATGGCTATAATCTGTTTCATACATCAGGTTCAACGCTGTAGAAGCTAGCGAGACTTGTTGCAGTGGATGCGTTCACACCAAGAAAGAGCTCGATGATTTTACCACCCGTAATGTGATTTTTTTTTTCGTTTCTAACTGAGTAATAGATTGAAATGCTTTGTGCCTTAGGCCCTTAGAAATAAACAAACCCCTTTATTTATACTGTCGTCGATAGGTCATTCTGGTTCGCTTAGAGTCTCTTTGTTTTTGTATTGTGGCATCGGAGATTAGTTCCGGTAGCGCGCAGCCGGAGCCAATCGCGGAGGCCACGTTTGCAAGGACAAAATCTAGGCGCGAGACGCGCGTACTTACACATTTTGCTGACCAAACTTCTTTCATACCTTCCACAGCGTCGCACCTTAACCTTACGTATGAAACGGAGTATGGGTGCCGACGGATCGTGTCCGCGGACAAAAGAAGCGTAGAACAATAATTTTCGGCTAACCGATTAACTCCACTGATCCAGCGTTTCTTACGTCGAAAGAATGGACATGACGTAAAAGCAAGTAAGTATAAAGGTGCATAATTTATCCGACATACCAGAATGACGTTAACAATATTGCTTCAAAGACAACGCCATTTGCATAAGAAATGAACGTCACGCCATTTTTGCGCCTTAGAAACAGCCGGGCTTCTTCTGTACTGCAGGATTTCATTTTGAGACCGCCGTTGGACGCCGTTGATGAGATAGCATGCGTCATGCGCAAGAGAAACACCGGTATTTTTAACTGTTTGTCTCTTTATTCGCTCAATAAAGTCAATAATGGTAATGTATAAATTCACCATAGTAATATTCACTACACTAGAACCATCAAAGTCACAGCTTCGCTGGCTTCCATCTTCACGGTGGTGGAAGGGCTCTGAATTTTTTGTCATTACCTTACGTTACTACTCTATTACCATTCTGTATATCACGAAAAAGTTCTGCAGAATCTCGCAAGATAGAGGAAAATTCATGAAGCGAAAGATTGTCCCCCGATAGCTAGTTGCACGAAGCTACACAATGGGAACCCCCATAACGATTTCTCAGGACGCTTCCCATGGAGTTGAGGAAAAAAGTGAGTCTTGTTGAACCCGATCACCGGGCAGGATCAGGGAGAAGCAACAAATTTTCTAAAACATAAATTTTTCGGCGGAACGTCACGAAACTTCATTCGCAGTGGGGCAGAGAATCAGTTCTGCAGGAATATCTGCAACGTGGTTTTCCATTAGCGTGCGCATAATCTACAATAGCGCCGTCACATTCCGCCCCATAGAAGTGTCGCCGTACTAATCAAACCCGCAGCTTCGCCTTAGGAAAGAAATTTTTTCGTAACGTGCCTTAATATGCCGCCTTTATTTTTCTAGCAAGCGATTTCGACCTCAAGAAGGTTCGTCTCGTTAACATGACCCAACACTCACTCGAAGAACCATGCATTCTCTTGGGGAATCGTCACTGTGCTTTTGCCACGGATAAGCGTTTCGTGCCGTTTGCAACTTTACAAGAGACCAAAAAAGACAACCTTCTGTTGAATAACATAGTGATTCGTTATTTCACTTATTCTCACTAAACTTTCATTTCGAAATAAATTGCACGTTTCATTTCGCACATAACCGCTACGGTGGTCTAGTGGTTATGGCACTCGACTGCAGACCCTGTCCGCCGCGGTGGTATAGCGGTTACGGTGCTAGGCTGCTGACCCGAAGGTCGCGGGTTCGATCCCGGACGCGGCGGTCGCATTTCGATGGAGGCAAAATGGTAGAGGCCCGTGTACTTAGATTTAGGTGCACGTTAAAGAACACCAGATGGTCAAAATTTCCGGAGCCCACCACCATGGCGTCTCTCATAATCATATCTTGGTTTTGGGACGTAAAATCCCAGATATTATTATTATCGACTGCAGACCCAAAGGTCGCGGGACCGAATCCCGGCCACAGCGGCCGTATTTTCGATAGAGGCGAAAATGCTAGAGGCCCGTGTGCTTAGATTTAGGTACACGTTAAAGAACCCTAGGTGGTCGAAATTTCCGGAGCCCTCATAATCATATCGTGGTTTTGGGAATTTAAACCCCAACAATAAATTTCGCTCATACATCTTACTTTTCTCTCGTAACACTACTGTACTATAATATAAGATTATTCTTGACCTCTAACTGAACAAAAACGATTGCTTTGTTTTGTTTTGTTGCCTAGGGGAAACTGGCTCATACCGACGATGGGGCTTGGCCACACTGTTGTGTTAAAGCGAAATGTAAATGCTATGTAACATTAAAAAGAAAGAGAAGGGCAAAACGCGATGTAAATAAAAAGTGAAAGGGTGAAAGAATTCAAAAAGCCATATGTAAAAGATTGAAAAAAAAAAAGAAAATGCAAACAAATTGTTTCCAGTGGTCGGTTGCACTAGCAGTGGTAGGTGCCAATCATCCCAGGAACATCATCATCAACTAGCAGCGTGTTCTAGCCAGCTGCAAGACTGAATTAATTCTTACTGGTGACTTCAACTCCCATCATGTTTCATGGGGATTTCGAACAGACTCTGCTGGTACTCTTCTGTGGGACTGGATCACACATAAAAATCTTGCCTGCCTAAATATGAGGCAGCCTACATTTCTTCGTGTCCGATCACGGTCAGTGTTAGATCTGACATTTTGTAGCTCAAGTGTTCCGCTGAAGTCTTGGAGAACAATTGATTTCGCTTCAAATAGTGACCATCTTTCTGTGTACTTTGAAATTGCATGTCCAGTGAAGTCAATTGAAAGAAAAGAGAAAACATTGGTTAATTATAAAAAGTTTAAAGACTGCTTGCGTTCTAATATTAAGGCAGTCTCCAATGGTAGAAATTGAGGACCTCGGTAAGAACGTTTGCTCAGTGTTAGAAATCTCGAAAAACACATCGGAATTTGTTATTGCTTCGGCCTCAATCAAGAATACTTCAACTAGCCGATGGTGGAATACGTAGTGCACACGGGACTGCAGAAGAAGAAAAGCTGCATGGAAAAGTCTTTTACATAAT
Source organism: Rhipicephalus sanguineus (assembly GCF_013339695.2). Taxonomy (NCBI): domain Eukaryota; kingdom Metazoa; phylum Arthropoda; class Arachnida; order Ixodida; family Ixodidae; genus Rhipicephalus; species Rhipicephalus sanguineus. The sequence continues at coordinate 145,822,483 of NC_051181.1, read as the reverse complement.
CAGAGTCCACGAAATTGGAAGGATTATCAATTCATTGCGGCCACATTTAAACGTACTGTCTCACGCGCGAAAGAGGAATATGATAAAAATCACTTCGAGTATTTGTCTAAATCGAAAAACAAACGGGCATTGTTCAATTTCCTTCGTTGTAGGAAGAAAATTCCAATACCAGGGAATTTAGATTCAATAGTTTATACCTCGCAAGGATTACAAGAATCATTAAATCTATTGGCTCAGGGACTCGAAAAGAGGTTCACAACACGCCTTCCTAATTATGTTTATACACCAGCGGTTTCAGATTACTTAGAAGTATCGACTTCCGAATTAGATCAGGCCATGTTAAAATTGCCAAATGCAGCACCAGGCCCTGACGGAATTACAAACACAACGTTAAAGATAATATACCAGGAGTACCCGAATGACCTTTTAGGTCTTATAAACTACTCCATTAGGAAGGCATGGATATCTTATGATTGGAAGATTGCCAAAATTATACCGTTGCTTAAAAAACAAGGGGCAGGATATAATCTCGACAACATAAGACCGATTGCATTAACATCTAAAGTAGTGAAACTTATCGAAAGGGCCCTCCATGGTCATATAACAAAATTTATTAATGAAAACAATTGTTGAGCCCGTGTCAAATCGGCTTTAGATCTGGATATTCAATATGGCACGCACATATAGACCTTGAAAATCGACTTCACATTGCCCGGCACAAAAAACAGCACGCGGCTCTAGTTACTTTGGACATATGTAAAGCATACGATAGTGTTGAGCATTCCGTTTTAATTAATCGGTTGCGGTGTCACGGTTTCCCTACTTATATTGTAGCATGGGTGACGGAATTCTTAAGCGGAAGAGAATTTTATTGTTTCCAAGGTGGCTTTTCTTCCGGCAAACACAAGCAAACGCGAGGTGTGCCTCAGGGGTAAGTTCTTTCACCAGTATTATTTAACATCTTGATGTGTACTATCCCCATCCGACCAGGGGTGCAAACTTATGTTTATGCTGACGACATTGCGTTTTTTGCTATGGCCATTGACATACATTGTCTGTACAATATCTTGCAGGCATACTTGAGTGAACTTGAAAATTGGCTGGATGGTTTACACTTGAGTCTGAATTCTAAAAAGTGTGCTATTCTTGTTTTCCCTGTTAATGACCAGGTGAACATATCTCTTAATTACAAGCTGCAGGATATTCCACAAGTGGATTCATTAAAATACCTTGGAGTTATATATAACGAACATCTAAATTGGCGACCTCATATTGATTATGTCGCGACAAAAGGAGCACGTGCAATGGGGCTTTTGCGCAGGTTGAGCAGCCGTAGATCTGGTATGAGAAGGAACGCACTTTTGATGGTATACAAAATGTACATCCGGCCGGTTTTAGAATTCGGCTGTGTTCTTTTTTCCGGTGCGCCAGCATACAAGCTTCGGTCACTAGTTCTATTAGAGCGAGAGGCTTTACGGCTGTGCTTAGGCCTTCCAAAATACGTTGCAAATGCTGTTTTATACCTGGAAGCGCGAACGCCTCCCCTTTTATGCCGTTTTAACCTTCTTACGGTACAAACTTTCTTAAGGTTGTACGATTCCCCTTCTAACCATACTCAAATAGTTTTCATCTCCGATCCCGACTTATTTTTCTCCGAGCATTGGCCAAGATTCCGCAAACCGCAAATTATATTTGTTCAAACGCTACTTGATTCACTAAATGTGCAAATTCGTGATGTGCTTCCTATGATTATGCAACATAACTCTCCAGTAATTGTCTACCATGATATTTTTCCGAACCACGCAAAATTACTACCTTATGGTATTTTAAATGGGCTGTTACAAGAGCACCTAAGTACTCTACCAACGAATGTTGTTATTGCAATGGACGCATCGCAATCAGAGGAAAGAGCTGGCATAGGAATATTTTGTCCTGAACTTGACTGGTCTTTTTCATTACGGTTGCCTGATTTTCTTCCTGTTTTTCTAGCCGAATTTATGGCAATAATATTAGCTTTACGCAAGTTAAGTATTTCAGTTAGAGTAGTTGCAATTGTAACCGACTCTTTATCTGTATGCTCTTCTCTTTCCGCATCTGGTGAAACGCCCATACTAAAGCTTTTTAAGGTACTAGTTCCCGCTCATCTTCAATATGTTCATTTAATATGGGTTCCAGGACACAAAGGTTTGTTGTTAAATGAAATGGCCGATTCTTTAGCAAAGGCGTCGCTTTTGGCGCCAATTATTCCGGTTTTCCCGCTGGCATCTTACATCACGACGGCAAGATTTCGCTCACTAACGTTCAGAAAAAAATTGGCCGCGTATCTGCGTGCTTCGCTGCAAATGTCGTGTAAAGACGATAGAAGAGGCGCTGTGTGAGATATGGACGCCATGTGGCAATACGTCGGGAAACATGAGTGCTGTGTTGCGTGCTGGTAGTCCCGGCGCAGCAGCAGGCGAAGACCGGCGGTGACCAACGCGACCGGCGGGGACGCCAGCCAGCCCGAAAACGCGGTTTGGCGCGAAGCGCTGAAGCAGAGAAACGTCTGCACTCAACGAGTACTCTCCACACACTCTTTTATTTACACGTCGCCTGGGTAAAACAGGAACGCCAGAGCGGCGCCCACAACCGGCAGCCTGAAGGCCGCCCACAGCGCTGCTTTTTCATTTTTTAAATATTTTTTTTCACCTTCTTGGCCTTCTCAAAACTAAAGTTTTTCAACACCAACCCATGGCATTCGTACAGTGCAATAAAGAACCGAAACCGAGACACAACAATGAGCTCGTGCGAAGGGCACGGAGCAAATTTCAGCGCAGTCGCATTTTCAGCTTTGTTGAAACAGCGCTCACTAGTGAGCGCTGTTTCAACAAAGATGAACGCATACCAACTCGCTCAAGCTTCCATTCTTATGCATTTTCAGCGCAGCTTAAGAAACTAGGGTCCTTAAAATTACGTACGTATGCATTTTCTATTAAAGGAACACGCCACCTAATACTTACCTAGTGATGTTGCACCTCAGATATGCATGATATTTACTTTTTGATCGACAACGTTCACAAGTATGAACAGCCGTACCAGTTCAAGACGGCTGGCCCTTGGGCAAGTGGTTCAACTTTGGCCGAGTGGCTGAATCGAGGGACGCGCCGACAAACAAAAAGACAGACAGACAGACAGACGGAAAGACAGACCAAAATCTCTGCGTTTAAGTTCCCCAAGAAAGACTATCGTCTTTAAAAGTTTCTCAGACTCAGCATTGACTGCGTCTCGAGAGTATAAGCACCTCTAATTTTCCTGGCGCAGCGATTTATCCACGTCAAGAATAATGGAAGTAGTCATGACGAAATTTCGTTGCCGCGTTAGCTCCCTCAATTTTTACTTCCATAGAGCAGGTTTAGCGATTTCCCCACTGTGCCTCTTCCGCAATCAGGAGGAAACAATCGATCGCTTCTTTTTATCCTGTCGACGGTTCACGACACTGAGGAAAAAAATCATAGAACCACCTCTTCGAAAGCTGGGCCTGGAAGTATCGGAGCCGGTTATACTTTCTTTTGGGGCCACCACTCTGGGATACAGCAACAGGGATGTTTTCTTCGCCATTGAGGAATTCATCCGACAGTCTAAAAGAATATCTATATAAATTCTGCCTGAGTAAATATTTCATTACCAATACTTGAAACATCAACTCATTATATTAGTTAATAATAGCTTCTACGAACGACACCCTTAAGATAATATTAGCAAAATTCACCCTCTACTCGGCCAATCCCCTGCATTGGGTATGAGCCATGCACAGAGGACAACAACAACAACAACAACAACAACAACAACAACAACATTTCAACGGCTGATTCTTGGAGAACACCCCGTAGTGGGTATGATCCATTGATGAGGAACAAGAACAAGACGACCGTTGGTTCGGTTGTGCTCAAGATCAACCCCTGTCCGCTACCCAGCAGGCCGGGTCCATGGCTGTACCGGCTACGTTCCACTATCAGGGAACGCGCACTCAGTCGCCAGCTTCTCGGATATGTGGAAGGGTCCTCGGCACCGTCGTGGGCCTTGTCATCGGCTCCTTCTTGCTGGTGCTCATAGGTGAGTAGGCCACAAGAGTAGCGTGCAGGCGACCCTGAACCTTGACTTAGGTGACTGGTAGTGACACTCGCTCCTCAACGTTCGTGTGCCCTGATTTATCCCTTGGGTTAACTCTTTGTTTCGTCGCACTGCCGTAGCGGATCTCAGAGGCCACGTAGAAAGAAGTGTGAGGTTCAGAGCTTCTCCGCCAGGTGCCACTACGATCACAGCTGCTCACAAGAAAGCCGTCTGCTCTTTCAATGAACACACTCAATTAATTTTCATTAAACAGACGATTTCGCGCCAGTTTTCTTTTTTAGAAGACTTTTCCTAAATATTCTGAAAACTGGAAGTAACTGCTCGACCGGTAGTGCTTGCAAGAGAAGCAAGCGTGTCACTCGTTGCTCGAGCCACTAAAAACCAGGGATTTTATGTGCCAAAACCATGATATGATTATGAGGGACGCCCTAGCGGAGGGCTCCGGAAATTTTGACCACCTATTCTTTAATATGGACCTAAATCTTAAGTGCACTGGCCTCAAGCATTTTCGCCTCCATCGAAAATGCGGCCGCCACGGCCGGGATTCGATCCCGCGACCTTCGGGTCATCAGTCTAGCACCGCAACTACTGGACCACCGCGGCGGGGGTCACTTAGATGAGTCTCCTCTTACAAATGAATGATGACACGGTATATGCGTCACTCTCGCAGGCATGATCGCCAGCATGGACGTTTTCATGCCCAGCAACGGCATCTACCGCAACGTCAGCCACACCAACATGGGCGTTCTCGAGACCGTGATCTCGCTCGCGGTGAAGAACATCGCCGATCGCTACCTTAATTCCGGCAACCACGATGAATCAGTCCGCACCACCGACCACAATCACTCTTCATCGCTGCTCATCCGAAACAGGTCGCTGGCATTCCACGAGGAACTGCGCGGACAGATGGGCGCGCAACCACCCGACGTTGACAACAGCTCGTCTGAAGTAACTACGCCGACTGCTGAGATTCCCGTAGTGAGACTGACGGCTAATCAGGGCTTCGGGAGCCGCAATCCTTCGTTGAAAGCGGCGCGTAAATTCTGGCGGAAACGTTAGCGCTAGAGACCGATTTACATCGGTAGGGTCGTCGACTGGCGGAGTAGGCTATGATGCTGCTGATGACATGCAGTACGAGTAAATATAACGTAAGAAAAAGCAATGCTCGTTTCTTTTCTCTTTTTTTTTTCTTATTGCCACGAACTTATTTAAATGCTTCGAGGAAATCACGCCATCACACGACTGCACGTAGCTCAATCGGGAACCGACATCTTTTTCATAGCTAATTTTATTGCTTCCAGTGAAGGCCTTAGACCTTGAAGCTCGAAAAGAAATACGTGAAGCCTGTATTATTCACAATAATTTACAGTGATTTCTTTGTTGTTGCTTTTCTCCTAAGATCCAGTATTGGTTTCGTTTCCCCGCAGCTCTATGTGCAATGACGCTGTGGCACGCAAGATGGTCACGTGGGAGCATAATATTGTGACGTATCGGCTTTGTTTGGTCGCTCGTCCGACGTACTAACGACAGCATGCATTACAGACGACGGAACGATCTTGAGCGAGTGTAAAAACATCTTATCCCGTATTCCAAAAAAGTTCTTACGCCAGAACTGTTTCGCAAGAATAAAAATTAGGCAATATTGGCGTTGGACATATTACTGGCGACCATAGCATAGCCACCCGAAATTCACACGAACGAAAATAAAAGCTTCGTAAGTTCGGCCCTTGGATTTCTTGCTCCGTCGTGACCATAAAGTTTCCTAAAGCTACACTAAAGGAAAATCTGGTGCTAGTGTCTATGGGAGCTGCAACGCATCGCGCTTCAGCCAGCATGGGAATGATGGGAATGATTTGCCTAAGCTTTGTTGTTTCGGCTTCGTTTGACTCCATGTGACCTGCTGCCGCTTTGTCCCAAGACGAAGTTCACGAAGTTCAGGAAAAGTTCAGCAGTTCCATTTCACCACCTTAATCCTATTAGGCTCACCAATTATCAGCTCACGAAGTTCACAACGATCCATTCTTCCATCCGAAACAAGAGCTAAAGGCAACAATAAACAAAGCCACAAAAGCGTTTGAATCCGCAAGCATGAAGACTTGGCAAATCCACGTACTGCCCATCATTCCCAAGGTGGCTGAACGATCGCAGCGCCAGAGAGTTTCCCCCTAGTACACATTGTAAGAAACGACATGGTCGTGATCACATTCTAGCCGTCATTACGTAATGACAATTGCACCCGCGGGAAACACGAAACCAAAACCAGTCAGCACCAAATCGTCAACGATCACGCGCTCGATTGGTTGTACCAAAGCACATAGTCCGTCAACTGAGGTAAGGGTGTTTGCTGCCATTGTCTTGTAGACGGACGGGTTCTATACAGTCAGCATAAGTGCACCTCAGTCGACTTCAAAAGCACGGTTCGTGTGTTCGCTGGCGGTTCTCTCAGCAGGATAGAGCGAAGATTTTCGTGAGCTCGCCTTCCACGACAACCAGTCTCGCTTCACGTCAGGATCCCTGGGTCCGAACATTTCGGATGCTGTGAACGTGGCCTTGAATTTCTGCAATAAAAAAGCCAAAAATTAACCAGCCATCCACTAGTTCGCTTTGGCTATATAGGGGGGGGGGGGGGGGGGGCGTTGGGGGGGTTCAACCCCCCCCCCGAATTTTTCCATTTTGCATGTGTATATATACACGCACACATACAAACATACAAACGAACGTATATAAAGTATGGTTGAACCCCCCCGCCCCCCCGAAAAAAATTTTTGGCTACGCCCCTGCTATAGACCTTTCCAACGAAGAGGGGGAGCACCTAATTTGTGCACTGTGGAACTGGAGTAAAAAGGATGACGCACGCTGACGTCAATTTATGGCGGGTCACGCATATCTTCAACAGCCCAGATGGGATTATGGCGGCAACCAGGCAGCCTTCGTTGAAGATTTACCTAGCCCGAAATGCTTTATACGAAGTGTACTATAGGGTAAGCACTTCAGCTGCAGTCGAATCATCTGTGAACTGTACCCTATAAAAATCATGACCTCTGGCGAGCCTTCTTCGCATTTTGCTACCAAGCTATGTTTTGTGAGAAAATATTAAAAGAGAAGACGTGGCCCTTATGTTTTTTTGTTTTGTTTCTTTTTTTTTTTCAGAACGAGAAAAAGCATTTACATAACTTTCGATGCTAAGCTAAGTAGTGAAGTCAAGTTTTTAGTGTTGACGCATCGGGTCGGTCTCATTGTTCCCCCTTTAAAGGTTCCCACTGCGTCCCGTCGGAATTCGATATCTACGCGCTCACGGTATATGCAAAAACGTGGTCTGTACGGCGCGTTCTGGAACAATGTCGCCACCTATTGAGCGCCCGTAAGAACGATCGGAAATTCTTGCAGCATTTCGGCGCTAGATGGGGGATACTGCGCGAAAAGCTGCGCAGCAATCGTTCAAGCGCAGGACTACATCTTAATTGGTGCGGGTTTTCGAATAAAAAATGGTGCGGGTTGTTGGGGTACCCCCAAATATGTGGTCTTGTCCTGCTTGTGCTAGGCCACATTTATGTAGCTTCCCCATTTCCACGCCCTACCCCCCGCCCCCCCCCCCCGTTCAAGCGCAGTAAGAGACTTATAGCATCTTCGACAAATCGCTGCGATTTCATGAAGATGCCATTAACTACTGGGCTACATACCAACCACAGTAAAAAAAAATAATAAATTCTAGCTTTATTTATGCAGGTCTCCTTGCGTATTGCAATGATCTCGAATGAGATCGGCAGTATTTTTGAATAAATAAATAAACAAACAAACAAACAAATAAATAAATAAATACATAAATAAATAAATACTGTTATGCAAGTTTACTGGTGCAGCTTAATTCTTACGCGTCGACGTCTCTAAGTTATGTTAGCTTGAGCTGAACAACAACAAAAAAAAAAAAAAAACGAGACAGTCGCGTGCCGGTCGTAGACGATAAGCCTGCATTGTCGGCGGTAACGTGTTACTTTTTTCGGCAATTTAGTGAAGTACTCGTAACCATTTCGGAACTATAACGGGTAACGTACTTACGTTAACATTTTTCGGTAACGCGAGGCGTCTATTTACCGTAGACACGGACGTATTCACCAAGAAGCGAGGTAAGCTGTCCGACGACAGCTTTGAAATAGAGCTGATGCTTAGGTTCCGCAAGTTGTAGCTGTCAGAAAGTCACCCCTGCGATGCTACAGCGCCCTTTATAGATCTTGTTTTCAAAATAAAATTTGCTTCTATCTATCTCCAACTGCGAATTTCTGGTTGTTGAATTCCTGAGCGAGCCAGGCTGACCTTGAACGCATCCACGTAAGCACGTGCCATTTTTGCGGCAATTATACAGGTTAAAGGCGCAAGAAATATTTATGTTGGAAATATTTTTTTCCAGAACTATGCCATTTAGGCATTTCTTTATTGCTACAAAATCTGCGCATATGTTTTGTTAGGAGAAGTTCGCCGCCAGAAGTAATGCAAGTTTGTTGAGAGATCAGTGATCTTCTCTATCTGGGTGAGCGTTGACGATGAAATCTCATTTTCTGTTTAATGTCACTTTGAGAAATATCTTTAGCACGTGCAGCAAGAGTTACAAGCTATCACATGCGATCCTACAGTTAACTTTAGGCACTATAATATTGCTAAAGTCCTGCACACTTGTGCTAAGTACTGTCGGTATATCTGTATTTCAGCTAAAATCGTTGTTTGGGGCTAGAAGCTTTATGTGAAATATAAATATGAGCTTCATTAAATTGTTATTCCGTGTTCCTGCAGCGAGAGCGCACTGATTAAAACGTCTGAAAGTGGAGTAACGGCAGAAGCAACTGTTCGTTACCCTTTTTCGGTAACGGTAACGCGTTACCTTTTTTGTAGGTAACGTTACGTGTTTCTTTTTTTCTTAGCGTAACGTGTAACGTATTTAGTTATTTTTTTTTTCGGTAACACCTACGACAATGTAAGCTCAGTTACTCACTCAGAATGGTATAAATTTTATGCTGTACTACCGAACGATGCTCGGTACATACGCTACCTTGAACGCACCGGGCCCGGGCGCTCTGACGAAAGCCACTGCCATCCAAACCACAATCTGGCCAACGGCCACTGGCTGCCAGGATCCAGCCTATGGTCTGGCCAATCGGAGGCAACGTGGACGAAGACTTCTCTGTTACGGTTCCGTATATGAAGATGGCCTTCAAATATAGAGAAAATCGATGAACTTTTGCATGACTTTTTTTTTTTACATAGCAAAGGATGATCATTGTCGCATTATTATTTTTGTTGCTTTTTGTTGCTGCATGTTGCTGCTGTACCGTGCTTCCACAAGGTTTTTTTTATTTATTTATAGATGAAAAAAAAAACATGGTAGGGTAACTACGTTAGAGCCGGCTATCGCATCATCCATGACATTAATATTGAAGAAACGACAAAAACAATAAAAACAAGAAAGAATAAAAGAATAAGAAAAGAAAAAAATAATCAGAAGCATTATGTACATATAGAATGTCTTGCACAAGCCACCTCAATACGCAGCGCGGGTTGCATTGCTGTGAAGGTGCAGACAATGTGCGGGCGATTAATACGAAGTGAGATATCAGTACTGATAGTGTGACAGACCATAGGGTACAACTTTCATTATTAAATTGTTATTAGTTTCTTTCTGTATACGTCGTATGAGAATTTGACATTCATTTGCGTCAGGTTTCATTTACTTAGTGGCCAGCTTTATTTAATTTAGTCATTTGTTTATGCGGATACTTCATTACCTACAGAGTGGCCAAATCAATGTGACCAAATCCTGTCGTGAGTATAGGCCAGTTATTCAGAAAGCAGCGACAACAATAAAATTACTATAATACGAGGTATACTGTGGCTTTACTTGTGCCAGTTATGTCGTTATTTATTCAGAGTTAGCATCCCTGACGCCAAAATGTGCATTATGTACGTATATTCGAGAATTAATTGACGAAATGTACTCACAATTAAAGACACCGGAGTGAGGAAGCCCCACGTAATCTTCCAATACCATGATATTGGTTTACCGAGCATGTAGCCAATGTCGCCGCAGATATTCTTCCAGCCTGAATGACGGAATAGATAAAAGAATAAACGGGCAAAAACTAGGCGCGAGCTAATCCTCCTGTGATTCGGTACTGTGGCCTCAGTGATCGTCCGCCATCGCTGTTCAGGTGGGCAATCGCGGATGCCACATTCCGTGTACTCGGGAGGGTACTTGTTTTGGCTGCTTGGTATCTATTCATTGCGACGTTATTGCGCATTGCTTAGAAGACGAGGACAGAACTGCACAGACACAAGCGAAAACTTTCAGCTGAATTTATTGGGTAAACAAATAATGCTTTGGTGCATATGCATGTATGACGTATCTCGAATCGCTTCTTGATACATACGTGTCTAATCATGGCTTCGATGTTATAGTGACCACACGAGTATGTGCGGTGTTGTGCCCGTGATTAGCGTAGCAACGAATTACGTGGTCCCCAGGTAGCGAGGTACTCATGTTCAGTTATGAAAGCCAACTGCTCCCCGCGAGGAAAGCAGCATGACCCCCCTCTCCCCTTTCCCCTATCCTGAGGTATACAACAGGGAATAAGATAACACATGCTAGAGGTATACTATACAGCGGTAAATGGCTGCACATATCGGCAGCTTGTGACACTTTAAAGATTATAGATCGGCTTCTACTTCGACAAATATTGCACAGACACGCAGTATGCATTTCGTTTGCGATAACGTGCTCGAGTCATGCAAGAAGAGTATACGCCGGCCTCCAAAATGTGTCGTTTGCACTCGCCGCTTTGGACTCGCCGCTTTGGGAACGCAACCATCCATAGGACTCACCATACACCCAGACGAGGCCGACCACTTCGAAGATGGCGTACAGGAACAGAGCTCGCCCGATACCGTAATTATCGAACAGAAGCCGCATCGTGTTTCCGTTCTGCAGCCAATTGTAAAGGTGGACGTGAACGCTAAGGGCGTAGCGCACATTTATTGGAACACAAAAACACTACACCTCAACACAAAAAGCGAGAAAGAACAATCAAATGTATTTAGAAATTGCTCCTGTCTGAGCAGGGGACCTTGGTATTATATCGTCATACGGTGCTTCGGGGTTGAATAATTATTGGTATTTGCTCAAAGAACTGAACACAGAGAAATGTGAATAGGAGAACCGGAAGAAATGCGGAGGTCAACCAAGAGGAGGTTCGTTTGCTTGTTTTTGCATTGGGGAGGCAGAAATATGATAGATAAAAAGATATAAAACAAAGAAACGTACGAAAATGAAAGGAAAACGCAACCAGTGTAAATGCACCCGCAGATGAATGTTTACTGCCAGCAACAGGTAGTTGTACGCATTTTAGCCGCCTCTTGGAAGTGCAGAGGGATTGCGGTAGAACTAATAGTTAGGCAAAACAACTAACCATAAAATTCCTAACATAATTCAGCATAAACATTTCTAAGTAAGGTCAAGAGCCATGATTATAGTTAAACAATAAAGTTTGCCCAATTACGAAGTTTTAAAGACACCATCCTGACGTTTAGCATTCCCACACGGAACCGCTGATCAGATTATTATAAACATAACTAGTCAGTGCGTGTTACGTGTTACGTTAGGTTAATATCGAAATACGGTTGCACTTACGTCGGTGCACAAGAAAAGGCCCGTGCCGAAGCACACGGCGCATATTGCAAGAACTGTGCAGCCCTTAAGCTCTCGCAGCCTGGGATATTGGTCTTCTAGAACCGCCACCATGAGCTGGATAATTGAAACCTGCAGAATAAATCAGCGGAAATTTTCGCGGAGTTAATTAAACACCAGTTCACAGACATTTTAGCTCGCAAAGTATAATCAAATGGTCACACAGGCCTCGTACCAGCGTGACACTGGTGCCCATTATCTGCCAGAGGCAGGCCGAGTGTTTGACGGTACTTTTCCAAGCGTGAAATCAAAAGAAGCCTCCAATTTATTTTACTCACGCCGCTTCCAAGACCGAGAAGGAAGAGCATGAAGAAGAATAACACCGACCACAGTTGAGGGACGAACGAGATTCTGCTCAGAGCCTCCGGGTAGGTGACGAAGGCCAATCCCAAATCTGTGAAGTAAAGGAACAATCGAACCACGTTAGACGCACTGACTAAAGAATGCCATTCCGTGCTATTCTTCTTCATTTGTTTCCCCATTAGGAGAGAGCGGGAGAAGCGGTATTTCGTGATTATCACCTGAAACAGAACGTGTAAATGATGGATTGACAAGAAGCTTGAGGTTGCTTCGTTTCCTCCCTAGTTTATTTTACAAGTGTCGAGTAAACTTTATGGGCAATTATTTAAATATTACTGTACTACCATTAGGTACTACGGTGCGTTAATCTTATAAGCGGGTCGCGTAAAAGCTTCGGAATGCTCTTACAAGCAGAGCATCCCCGGCGACGAACCGTGGGCGTCACTGCAATTCTTGAAGCACGCGGTGGATTGATTCATGATGTAAATGAAATGTCAGAAAAACATAACGCGAAAGAAGTTAGGCACGCCAGTTTGACTGCCTCACAAGGACAAGGAAATGATTCCGCATAAAAGTAGTCAATTACAAAAGACGCGAGAAGACTGAAGAACAGGCGTATAGGAATGTTACACAGTTCAAAAGAGCGGCATAACCCATCGCGCAAGCCTAAAGGCTACAACGCGAAACTTTATTTCGTGGTGCTATCTCACTGTACCTGATCATGTTATAGGACGTTCCGTTTTGGAGTTGGACGAGTGACAACCTTCATTCAGTACGTATCGACAAGCCAAAACCTCTTCGTTACTAAGGCCATTAAATGTCAATTCAAACACATCCTAAATACTATAACTTGCAGAAATAATAAAGCGATTTAATGTGTATCTACTAATTATAAATGGTTTAATGTGCCGCATGTGTCATATATATCATTTGAGAAACAACCGACAATATTTGCATTCTTTAACTGCAGTGTATTAATTATGGCATAAACGAAAAGTAATTAAAATGGTTTCATTAGGCCCTGTCTAACAAAGAAACGAGCTCGTGATCCCTTCTTTCGTTTATAATAACGTGACTTATTCAATACGGTAGTTCATGAAACATATGGCTTTATTTGATCAAAATGTAAAGGAATATGATTATTTAGATATGGCATGCTCTTTCACTTCAAGGTGGTCACTGAAGCTGTTGCGCCTATCACGTATTTGAGAAGCGTGATAAGTTTACTGACCTGAAGTTCCTTTCAAGACCTGGGAGATATCTTGCAGTCCAAGCTGGTGCGCCAAGGCACCGAGGGTAGAGAAAACTACCGCTCCAGCTAAGAGGCTTGTGGCTGTGTCGGCGATTGAAATGAAGAAGGCGTCCCTAGAATACACAGATTCAAATACGGTTTCCATAAGAAAATGTCATCATTTTTCTAATTCCACAAGCCACGGGGTTTAAAGGGCGGCCAGTTACTGCGACAACAAATTAGAACCTCATTGGAACGGTGCAAAGTTGGCATCGCGCGCGAGGTTCGTGCTCGGGACGTCGCGCGTTGCCGGAGCTAATCGCGGAGGCCATGTGTCGTGCGTCGTCCGAAATTTCGGTTGTTACCTTCTGTAATGGGAGGCGGCGGTGCCGTACGGATGTTCGAGTAATCGCCCAGCTCTGGAAAATAAGCCGCCTGAAAAGTGTCGCACTGCCGAAGCGGATCTCCGAGGCCACGTAAAAAGAACCACGTGATTGAGATCTGTTTGGCCAGGTGCCGCAACGATCCCAGCTGCTTTCAAAGAAACCGTCTGTTTTTTCAATGAACCCAATCAATTAATTTTCATCAATTATCTTGACAGTTAATTCGCCCTTATCTCAAGTAAACTTACGCTCCGATATCATATATATCCAATATAACTCTTAAGTTAAACCACAACCATCGATATTGCACCAGTTTTATTTTTTACAAGATTTTTCCTGAATATTCGGAAAACAGGAAGTAAGTGCTCGACCGGAAGTGCTTGGAAGAGAAACTCGTCGCTCGTACCACTAAAGAAAAATTTAATTGTCCCTATGTATAACCTGTAGAAATAACTGCATACAACAACGCTCATAGCTTTGTAAAAACAGCCTCGTAGGTGCACGACTCTTCCGTATCTTTCTCGTATCTTCGGTAAGCGGCTGTGTTTTATAAACTCTTCGGCGTGCGCTATTCGCTAACTGCGAACATAGTTGAATTTGACAACAGCGGCCCGCAACAAAATGATAAGCGGTATTCATGACCATGAAAGTGGGGAGAATGGTGCTTCAACTCTAGGGTATATGGAGAGAGCGGGGTCCTCTAGTTAATAACAAAACTGAACGGCGGAGAACTATGCCTTGAAAGGAGGCTTCACGGCGAAGCGTGGCGATCCACCATGAAGCCACATCCTTAGGCGGAATTCGTAGGTAATTGTCATTCTTGATTTTACTCAACGTTTCTTTTTTTTTTTTTAATTCCTGGCGCGGGCTATGCGCGAGAAAAAATAGAGTGTTTTCGGGAACCCGTAGTCAAAAATTTATTTTCCTATAACTGAGGCCAACTTTTTAGATAAATTTTAAATTTCGATTCCATTTCGATTACTCCATAGAAGTAAAGCACGGCCAATGAGATCCTATAATATTTATTTCGTTATAACCGAAATTTTCTTATATCCGTGCACATGGAAGTTCGACGTCTAAGTAAGGTGTGACAGTGCAGATGTGAAGCTACTTAACATTCACAACTACAAGGCACGTCGGAGAGCGCTGACTGCTGCCGGACTTAAAGGCTGCTATGGATTCTACTCCCCGGCAGGTGACAAAGCAAGACCAGCGCTATCCGCATGTTTCTTTACCCATTAACACCATAATAAAGTTTATGACTATTACTTCTTCTAACGAAGCATGTAATTAGCACAAAACATTACTGTAAATCTAATCCACTGGAGCAAAATACCACTCGACCAACCAGTGTCGTAAACTGCCAAACCATCTCCATCGGACGCAACCTTTGGTGAACATAGAAAATAACGAACAAAATATGTGCCAGTTTATGACTTCCTTATCGTTTGGGAATATTAAAGGTTCAAAAATTTCAAAAAAAAATGGCAAGGTTTGTTATGAGAAACTTGGAGTAGAGAGATACGTCCGAACAGGACCTCGGTTCAATTCTCTTGTAGCAGAGGAGACGTTGGGTGTCGCTCTTATTATTGCGATAGCAATTATATGGACAGTCTCGGCTGATTTTTGCCGTCGCCGTCGTTATGCACCGTATATATATATATATATATATATATATATATATATATATATATATATATATATATATATATATATATATATATATATAACGGAACTTATATATATATATATATATATATATATATATATATATATATATATATATATATATATATATATATATATATAGAAACTTTCCTACGCGCGGAGTTAGACGGCTAAGCCACGGAGAGTTCCGTTTTTCAGCATGCTAACGGCGAGCTATTTATATACACCATTTACTTCAGCGTGCTTTCTTACTCACCAGCGAGATGGCGCTATGTGCGCGCCGGGCGCTGGGCGCGCTGTGAAGGTCGTAGCCCCGCTCCTGCGAACGCCGATGCTCTTCGCCCTACAGGGCGTTGTCGTCTTCGTGCGCTTATCTTAAGGAAAGAAGGGGGGCGGGCGGGGGGGGGGGTGGAGAGGGGGGTTGTATGTCTTGCGCTTTCCCCGCGATGTCCGCGCTGAAGTCACAGAGCGTACGAAGGTCACTTCGCTCGCTGCAGCGGCCGCGTTTGCGAAAGGAGCGCGCTGTTCAAACAGAAATAAGTAACAACTGCGACGTTTATTTCGCGCTCGTCCTGTGTGTACCTGTTCGTTCGTTTCGTGCGTCCTGCTTTATTTTTCAGCAGTGCGCTTCAAGTATCGAGCTGTGACGCATGATAGTTCGTGCTCGTCCTGTGTGCGTTCTTTTCGTGCGTCCTTTGGGCTCGAGCGACGCGCTGGCAATTTCGAGCTGCTTTCCGTTTTTCGCGTTACATTCCAGTTTGTTGCTATCGAATTCGTTGCTTCGCCGTTGCGGCGAAACTGTGACTTTCTTTTATTACTTTTTTACGAGAACTTTACTTGTTTACAAGCGTACTCACTGCTACAGTTCCAGGCGAACAAATGCATTTTTAAGCTGATCGAGCCATAAAGATACGCTCAACATGTTTACAGAAAGTACCACCCTGGTGCACAAGCCACATGTTAGCCTTTCAAAGATGATATAAACATCACAGTACCTGGAAACCTTATGCTTGAAATCATTGTAGCTGGAATACATGGTCAACACTCCCATGCCGATTCCGAGAGAAAAGAAGGACTGCTCACATGCGTTGAACCATACCTGAGGAAAGGGCAAGGATTATGTATAGGAATCGTGCTAGCACAGCGTTTTTTATTCTCACAAAATATGTGGCTTCGAGTGTTACTGTTGCCGGATTCATCGTAAAATTCACCTCAAAACTGCACTAGCAGAAAACGAGAGCCATACGACAAAGGCGTACCACCTGTAATACAGTGAAACTTCATCTTAACGAACTTCAAGGCAGCCCAGAAAAATGTTCGTTAAAGTGAAAGTTCGCTGAACTGAAATAGTTGTGTTGCAATTAGTTATCAGGAGCTAAATAAAACATCAGTTGGGGAAAATGAAATTTGAACCCTTTTGTTTGCAATGCTGCTTATTTGAATGTGAATTTCTGCTTATTTAGCATGCTTTGAAGAATGTAGTAATATTTTACTGCACTTGTGTGCTTAGGACTGCAGTGGTCATGAATTGAGTCACTGTGCCCAAGCTCTCATCAACTTTCTCAGGCACAACTCTGCTGGGCAGCGAAGGACTTCACATCTTCCAAGTACATCAGTGCTTTTTTAGCTGAAACTTTTGGTGCTTCCTCTACAAGGGCTACTTCTTTCTCCTCCTCCTCTTATTCTCTAGAGGTAGGACGCTCGCCACAATCTCTTCTGTAGACAGAGTGGAGCATTCCTCAACGCGAGAGTCACAGGTGACATAGTCCTCAAAACGCAAAGCGCTGTCTGTACCCAGTCTTTCAGACAATTTCTGATCAATATGATGTGAAAGGCATTGTATGGTGTCACAAATTATGTTCTTAGGGCTGAAATGCGCTCTGCACTGATTCCGTTAAACGGAAAAGCGTTAACATTGAGTCCAATGCCGCTTCAGCGGGGGATTTTAAAAAAGTTCGTACAACTGAATAGTTCGTTTAACTGACATTCGCTCAAGTGGTATTTTACTGTTATATCGCTTGTAAAATTTGGCCACTGGACAAGTATGTGACGTACTCAAACGTTATTGTCAGAAGATGCAATTACATTACAAGTCATAATGTGCAAACGTCGCTGTCCACTGTGTCATGACTACAACAGTGACGCGATTCCTCGCAATGATGTCATTGCGGCGACCACTGCTACTATATTTACGCATAGCGTATTGTGCTAGCATAACTTGCATACTTGTATTTCGAGTATCTTGCTCCATTGAGGAACAAAGAGGGCGGCGAGACCTTTTGCTGCTCCTTCCTGAAGCAGTGTGACAACCAGGAGTAAGAGGAAGAACCACGTACGGAAACGTCGAAGTCAGGTACGCCACCTGCGAGACGGCACAGAGTTAAATCGTGTCTGTAGTAGCCACTGGCATTAAAGCTTTTCGGCGTTTTACTAGTGCTGTTATGGGTCACGGAGCTGATACAGGTCAGCAAGCATAGGGCCAAAGTATTCACGTTACTTCGTACAGCTTAAGTCGACGAGAGATCATCCCACAGACGTGGAATAATCCACTAATGTCTTCTTGTCGCAATTTCATAGAATGTGCCACTTAGACAAACCTAGCAGGTCGTCAACTTACCCGGCCTACAAGATGTGTAGACCTGCGCATATCAGCAGCAGGCCTCGCCAAAATTTTTGCACTGGTGTCGCTTTTAGATACAATGGGCGCATATTATTTCACGTTGTCACGTGCCGATGAAGTGACCAATAGCCCTACAGGCCTACACAGCTCTCAAGTACAAGAATCCGACTGGCAGTTAAATCCGCTTTTAGGGGCGAAGCGCCTTATGATCGTGGCGTGTCGGCCTGCATCGTCGTCTGCTGTCGTGACTGTCCATTCGCTTGACCACAAGAGAGGGCGCCATAGCCTCAGCGCTAGCCGTGTGGCGAGAGAGCGAACGGCGCCCGTTGACCCACGGCCGGGCTAGACCGCGCGCGCGCGTGCGGTCTAGCCCGGCCGTGGTTGACCATGGAAACGCTCTTCCTGCGATGAACACTTAACTACCAGCTCGCGAGGAACAAGAACGCGCCCTCGCCCGCGAGAGACAACGCCGACGCAGGCAGCGTCTGCTAGCGAGTTTCTTGATTCATCGCAGAAAGAGCGTTTCCATAGTCAACGCGTGCCGTTCGCTCTCTCTCGTCACACGGCGAGCGCTGAGGCGGCAGCGCACTCTCTTGCTCTCAAGCAAATGGACAGTAGACGACGACGACGATGCACGCCGACACCCTAAGCTGCTTCGCCCCTAAAAGCAGACTGCTCGCGATGCACAACCGTTCACCGGCTACCCCGCATATATAGGCACTGGATCTTGACTTGCAATGTAGTGCCGGTGGGAGATTTCTCTTGTGCGTAGTGTGCGTAGATTTGCAGCGTGCACGTTAACCAAAAGCGGACGACGGGTCTCTGTGTCTAATCTTCCTTCTGTCTCTCATTGCCCATTAGCAATGATTTCGCTGTGGGAAACACCAGCGCATACTGCATGCTTCGCCGCTCCACAGGTTTCACGTTAGTGGAGCTGCTACAACCTTCCCTACAAGCTTCGCCCCTCCCCAGTTTCGACATATATATTTTAATCAGTGTTTGTCGTCATGGTCACGATCGGAACATTGTCTGTTGTTTCAGAGAATTAAGTCAGTAGCGGTAGAACGTGACCATAATATTTGTTTTTTTCGATCGTGCCAACAAAATGCGAGTGAGCGGCCAAACAGTGTCTGTCGAACGCTCTGCGCAGCTGCTCTGGTGCGTCATCAGCATATTGCTACTGTCACGGATATGTCGGCAAGCTCACTCAGATACAGATCGAGCCGTGAGTCTGAATCTGAGTGAGTAATACTTTGGTGAGTTTGAGTCCGAGTGAGTCCGGCTGAGAATTTTTTTTTATTCATTCACGCATGTACGGAGATTTCTCCTGTGCAGTTGTTGAACTTTCGCAGCGTTTCTAAAAGCTTTTCCTCTCATTCCCCATTAGTGCTGCCGTCTGTAGAAGTAGAAGTGTAAGTGTTAGCATTTTGCTAAAGTTTTTACCTCCAAGGTAGTGCCTGGTGAGATTTCTCCTGCGTGATTAAACAGTTCAACCGGTATTCGCAGAGTCAAACGAAAGAACGCCAGATCATTAGAGGTAGTTGTATGTAGCACCTCGCCCGAGAGGTGGACCGGCAACGGCGCGAGGACCCTTACGAGAGTTCACACTAAAAGCGACTTTTCCTTTTCGTCTTAGGGAAATTATTTCTACGAAAAACGCAAGGCACACCTGGTGTTTGGTTTTGGGACATGTGCCAAGCCGGAGCACTGGCGCGTTCCGTTGGCTTTCGTTGGGCATCGTGCGTCGTGGAACGCGCGTCCTGTCTTCCCTCTAGCCTTGCCTTTAAGGCGGAGCGGGGAATCGCGTCCCTCTTTCGGATAGTGGTGCTTTTTAAAAGCCTAACAGCATCTCAGGATTTCTTGCAATTTTGTCATTTTTCCCGTGCTAACATGCAAGAAGGCCATTAGGTAAAGAAAGTACCAGTATAAGCCGCTTGGCAACGCGAGTAAAACAACCAAAATTTCGTTGTAGCCTTGTTCCGCGAATCGCATACCTTGCCAATTGAGTGGACGCCCTTGATAGTGGACCCTCCTTGAATAAACCACGATAGCAACAGACAGAGCGCCATCCTCCAGTCGAAGGCCGAGGGAAGCTTGAATTCTCCGGAGTCTTTCAAGGCGTAATTCCTTCGTAAACAAAGGAAGGAACAAGAGTAAACGTTCATGAGAAACGAATCGTATTTGTCTTTTTTTTTTTTCAAGCACGATCACTCTTAAAAGAAGGAGACGCTGATGCCTTAAAGTTCAAGATTATAGAGGAAGCTTTAACACAGTGCCAATTCCCACTTCCCTATTGAAGTACGCGCAAAAACGTTCAAATGTTTAAGTGAGACGACCGGAGGGAGAAAGAAGGAAGGTGCTATCAGTGCGGCTGAGGCGAGAGAGGCGACCTTTGTTACCTCCAAGGAGACAGAAGCAAGCGAGGAAAGGGAAAAGGCGTTGTCGCGCCAGATTGGTTGCCCTACACGGAGAAAAATGAGACCGTTAAGAAGGAGGAAGAAAGCTGAATGTTTACTCCCACATGACGACTGCTACAGTCGGTTACAACAGAAGAATAAATACTACAAGCCCCGCCCCCAGAACTGTGACGCGCCTGCCATTAATCCATGCAAGAGAGTCGTGCTAGGTGGTTTCCGTTGTAACCATATGTACTTTTTCGCCACTGCTATGTGAGTACTACGTATATTATTTAAAAGTTCGTTGTCCCTACTGAAAATATTACGTCTCCCCAAGCAGTGATGTCGTAATCTTTGCTGAATTTTACCAGGAAGTTAAAGTTTTTCGACCGAAAACCAGCGACACGAACATGTTTCCGTATGGGAAAAGTACCTGCCTGAAATTCGCCATAGCAGCTTGACGTCACGGAAGGGAGAAAATGGGATTGGATGGGTAATCTTTGAAAATTTTCTCTGGGGGGGAACAGCAAGAGCTGTGGGTGGGGCTTACATTTATTAGGAGTCGTTGAACCGACTGTAGCGGTTTGAAGTTAGGAAAGACTCTGATTTCTGCAACCCATGAGGGAGCATGATGCAGAGTCGGTTGGGGGCGACTCACTGCCTTTTCGCTCTACCATGTTTCTCCCTTTTTCTCCTGCGTAAGCAGCCTCGCGCTCATAGCCCGGCGCACGTCGAGTGCCAAATGTAATTATTTGCGACTATTCTACCTGCCATAAACAGACTGTCATTAACGTACGAACAAGAAAACGTAATTATCTTCAGCAACTACCACCTACATAAGCATTTACGAGGAATGCAACATAGGACAGCTGTACACTAAGGAAACAATTACACAACTTTCAGTGCTGCATTAGCGTCTTTTATGGATATCTTACCTGAAGAACTGTTCTGACGATGAGGTGGCATTCTCCGTGCGATTGAAAGTGGCGTTAAACTGCATTACCAACACAAATAGAGGTTGATTGAGGAGGCAATTATCATCTGCGCGAAAGGAAACATATACGTGAAATAAGCAAGAAACATGTTGCCGATAAAAATTTACGGTTAGTTTTTAGTTATAACTAGTTCTCGCTCAAACCGGAGTGATGTGGGACGGTCAATGTCCGAGCTGGACTTCTTTTCTTTCTTTTTTTTTTAGGAATACGATTTAGCACTTTCGCATCCTGGCAACCTCCCGAAACTGTTTGTGAATAATCGTAAAAATTGACAACCAGGCGGCTGAGACAAGGAGAGTAAGAGCCAAATGACAAAGAACGGTGACGAAAATTCATCAAGGGCTGAGATTCTCCTTCACAGAAATTGGACTCTCACATAGTTATATGCATCAGCTGGACTCCCAGCTATTCTGTTTCTTCGTGAATTCTTTTCGCTTACCGTGCTGTGGTGGAAGCAGTTTTCGTCGCTCCATTGTGGGTCGCAGTGGGTCCAAGGAAGAGGACTTTGCATGGAAGCGAACAGGTAGAACAGGCACAGGGCCATGATGTAGTTGTAAGCGACCAGGATGTAGAAGCTGGTCACAAACTGAGCGACGCTTATACCTGTGAGAGTACACAGGCCAGCGTTCACCGATTTCGTTGTTGTCATAAATGTGCACGGTCTGCTATTCATGAAACTATCTCTCTCTCTTGATTTATATCATCAACTTCAACCTGACTGCGCCCACTGCAGGGCAAAGGCCTCGCCATGTTTTGCCAATCAACCCGCTCCTGTGTTTGCTGCAGTCACGTTATCCCCGCAAACTTCTTAATCACATCTGGCCATCTAACTTTGTGCCTCCCACTCGCGCGCTTGCCTTCTCTTGGAAACCAGTCTGTTACTCTTAATGACCAGTGGTTATCTTGCCTATGTGTTATATGATACCCTGGCCATGCCCATTTCTTTGTCTTAATTTCGACTAACATGCCCTTAACATCTGTTTGTTCCTTGACCCACTCTGTTTTCTTCTTGTCCCTTAAGCTTACACATATCATTTTCCCTTCCACATGGCCCGCTGTGTCATCCTTAATTTAGGCTGAACCCTCTTCGTAAACCTCCAAGTTTCTGCTCCGTAGGTAAGTACCGGTAAGATGCAGCTGTTATACACCTTCCTCTTGAGGGACAGTGATAAACTACCATTCATGATTTGAGAATGCCTGCCAAATGCGCTCCACCTCATTGTTATTCTTCGTTACTTCAGTCTCGTGGTTCGGCTACGCGGTCCCTAAGTGTCCCAAGTATACGTATTCCTTTACTATTTCCGGTGTCTCTCTACCTATCGCTGTTCTCCTCCGAGACTGTTGAACATTACTTTCATATTCCGCATATTAATTCGCAGACCTAACTTCCAGCTTTCCTTGTCCAATTCAGTAATCATGATGTCCACTTCTTCCCCTGAGTTACTCATCACCGTAATGTCACCATATATATATATATATATATATATATATATATATATATATATATATATATATATATATACGGCATTATTTCTCGGAAAAGAAGATGTATACCTCTAAAACCTGGCACGCATTCCCACGTTTGGACCACGCCTCTTCCGGAAAATTGACCAATGGCGAGCTCCAAAAAGTATACCGGCTTGCCAACAATGAACAGAAGGACAAAGTACGGTATAAGAAACGCCCCTGCAATAAAAGCAAAAACAGCGAATGACGAAATGTGAACGTACAAAATGTACACTAAAAAGCTCACAAGGTTCCTTATGTATTCGCCTAAGACGACTTTAGGCGATCGTAAGCAATCCGGTGTGGCTACTTTATCATCATCATCATCAATCATCACAGGCGGTTGAGCGCTAACGTGAGTAGCTATGATGACTTATAGCTCAGCCCTTTGTAATGTGCTGGTAGCTTACAATGTTGTGCCGTCTGCATCTGGCTGTAGCATTCACGAACGCCTACTCATTTAAGATCGAGATGGCCGACAGCGCCGAGTGCAACGACTGTGCCGTCGATGAAACTGTTGAGCACATCTTGTGCCCGACTTACGCAAACAAGAGGCTTCACCTCCGTACAGCTCTAAATCACCTGGACGAAAGCGCTTTCACTGTCGAGAAGATATTGGGACCACGGGACTGCCCATCATTGTTCCGAAAGGCAACGAAAGTGCTGTTGCATTTTCTCAATGATACCGGACACATTCATCGTCTGTGATATCAAACGCGGAATTGTTACGTCGGCCGAGACAGTGACGTTCCTCTCCTGCTCTCTGACTTTCCTTCCCCCTTTCCCAGTGCAGGGTAGCCTACCGGGCTGATAGCCCTGGTTAACCTCCCTGAATTTCTTTTATTCTTATTCTCTCTCTCTCTCTCTCTCAATCACCAACTCTTTACGCGATTCGCGCGGTGTAACGCGTGGTGCGATTACAACTATATTTACAACAATATTACAACTGTTAATGCATGTGAGATCGGTTACATTAGTTAGGCGTTCTCCAAGTTTTTGATCAGCCAACGCAGTTTAGTCGCCTTCAGTCGTCGTGCACGGCGTACGCACCTCCTCCATTCTGGTAGGCTAGCGTGGGGAATCGCCACACGTTTCCTAGTCCAATGGAGATGGACAAGCAGGAGAGGAAGAACTGCAGTCCTTTGTTCCACTGGGGCCGGTCCCGAGATTCCTTGTCGTTAGGCGCAACATCCTGTCAATGTAATGTGAAAAGTGCCATTCTTCAACTCGGTTAAGATGGTAGGAAATAAAAATAATTTTAGGCTAATAAGTTATATCAAAACAATGCAACGATGCGCTGTGTACATTTCATGTTTCGCTGTTACTTTGAAATCGCAGTTTATACAGAGTTCAGAGTTTCGTACTTCATACTCTACTGCCTTCAACCCGCTGTGGTAGTTTAGCGGCTAAGGTGCTAAATTTCAGGAGGTTTATACGATTCCCGAACACGGCAGCGGCATTTGGATGTGTACAATGAAGAAAATAAGCACCCGTATACTTAGGTTTAGGTGCACGTAAAAGAAGCTCAGGTGGTCAGAATCAATCGAGAGCTTCCAACTGCGGTGTGGCTAGTAGTATATCGTGGTTTTAGCACGTAAAACCCAAAATTTGATTTTTCATTGATTGCTTTCCTTCGAAACGTAATCGTGACGGTCAGCTCAAACAAGACGCGATGCAC
This sequence comes from Rhipicephalus sanguineus, assembly GCF_013339695.2. NCBI lineage: Eukaryota > Metazoa > Arthropoda > Arachnida > Ixodida > Ixodidae > Rhipicephalus > Rhipicephalus sanguineus. The sequence continues at coordinate 145,797,867 of NC_051181.1, read as the reverse complement.
AAGAAAGTACACGACACAGGCGCTGTCTATCAACTTAAAGTTTAATGAAAAAACGTGGCATGTTTGCACAGAATAGGAGGCACTGACAAACCCTTATCACCCCCCCCCCCCCCCCGACCTAGCTTCTAATCACGTATTTTGGAGATACAAAACATGAGCATCAGTGAGAGCTATTGATGGTTAACTCCCGCACTTGTCTTGTGCTTTCATTATTTCAAATGCTCGTGCAATTTCACGCGTGCGCTACCGTCACAAGCATGTTCCCACCAGCCCAACTTGCTACATTACTTCGAAAAGTAAACTTATTATTTTTAAACAATTCTATATTCATCCTAGTTCGATGACAGTTCAGCTATGGACGACGTGCCATATCACCTATTTCCCCGGTGAGACAGTTATCTTCTTGTCCACGTGACAGCAGGCAAGGCCTGGTGGATGTAACCGGAAAAATCCCACGTTTCCTTATGCATTCACCTAAGATGACACGAAGGTGACAGCCATGTTCTTCCCTTTCTCTTTTAGGGGCGAAGCTCCTTAAGGCGGCACACGTTCGTCCCTCGTAGTAGTGCGCAACCAGTCGTAACGCTAGTACCAGATCTTGACCTCCAAGGTGGTGCCGGTGGGAGATTTTTCCTGTGCGTTGTTGAACAATAAAAAATTCGCAGCGTGCGCGTTAACTAAAAGCCGAATTCTTCTGTCTCTCATTCCCCATCAGCAGCCATTGGCATGTTCCAGTAGGAAACGTTAGTAGAAGTAGAAGTGTAATTGTTAGCTAAAAGCCGACTTCTTCTGTCTCTCATTCCCATTAGCAGCCATTGTTTACCTCCAAGGTAGTGCCTGGTGAGATTTCTCCTGTGCGTGATTAAACAATAAAAATTTTGTTCAAAACGCCGTTGATTGATGAAATAAACCAACGAAAGACGCCAGATGTTTTCTAAAAGCAAAACGAAAGAACGCCAGATGTTTCTAAAGCAAAACGAAAAGACGCCAGATGTTTTCTAAAGCAATGGTTTTCTAAACAATGAAAATTCACAGCGTACATGTAAAATTAAAGTGAGCTGCAAGTCGTCATAACTCATCGAACCTTTAGTATAAACGTGCCCGATCTCACGTCGGTGATGATGTACTGGGCAGAATTCACGGAAAATTCACGGTTTACCGATGAACTTCCGCAGCTTCGCCCACTCATCATCATTCGCTCCGTGGATATGCTGTGATTTTTATTATTCTCCTCAGTCGATTGTATTGACCCCCGCACACTCCTGAAAGCTTTCTGCACCTCTCGTGTTAGTGCAGTGGGGCCGAGATCGTCCCACCTTTGACAAAACAATGTTATGTGATGACGTCACAATATTTTGCGATCTGTGACGTGATGCTGACTTCATACGATGACGCCATCGCATGAAAATGTTTGCATCACTTCGTGTTGACGCCACGGTTACTTTTCGTGTTTGATGATGCATCTCATGCTTTCGCCTTAATAAATGAAAGGAGTGTGTCAAATCTAAACTTTGACAGTTCACTTTTAAACTGCCACATTCTTGGCCGATCTCGCACGGTGTTTGTGTACGCAGCTCGTGCAGAGGAAACAGCGACAGATGAAGAAGAGGAAGAAGTAGATCCAGTCGGCGATCCGTTTGCCCTCGAAGCTCGTCAAACAAGAACTGCCCATGGCCGAACCAGAGAACCTCCCGAGCCCAGTGGTGCGCACGCGATCTCCGAGGAGGCGACTCTGGCAAGACATTCTCGGTGCTTCCGCGGGCGTCTGCATTGGCACCGCTTCCTTGGCGTTCATAGGTACGGCACCGCTAGGCTTCTTGGGTCAAGCGACACTGTGTAAATCGGTAAACGCGAGGCTCTGTTCTATGCGGGTGCTCGCGTTCATGCTAATATCCTGACGTGACGCTATGTCACAGTAAGATAAATATTACGTTACGTTATGCATATGCCATATATTGTGCGCATGCATCCACTTTCTCATTCTCCACCAGCTCTGGGCGTGTTCCAATTCTGGCCAGCATCCTAGAAAGTCTACCCTGACACCTTAGAAGATTGCATCGAGACCGGTCATCCGAGTAATGGAAGGTGTCTGGATGACGTGTGCGCGACATGACGCCACCTCACGTCGGCAAGAGAAAACTAGGGAAAACAAACAACTGTTATTTCTGTAGCTTTTTTCGCGTTCGAATCTATGAAAAACGTAACATTGTTTACAGTAGGCAGTTTTAGAATAGGGGACGCAAAGCTTTGCGTTAGCGTTTGTCGCCACTGAGCGTGCGTCATACGCTATCCTCTTGGGTACCCACGTTAAGTTACAAAAATAGCGGATCGTACCCAACGAACGCTAACCCTGCGTACGCTATTCTAAAACTGTCTATTAAACGAATAACAAAGCGTCTTATCGTGTGCAGGCAACCATACAGGTTAGATTTAACCATTCCGCTCAGCCGCCATCTTGTTTGGACAGCAAGGTAGCCTACATCGTATTCGTCTCTGATGCTTTAATCGCGAAGATGTCTCTTTTGCCGGCTGCAGCGGGTATTGAAGCACACCCTTTTACGCAGCTGTAGTGTGAACCTGCTGAGCCTATTTGGCGAGACACTGACGCCAAGCCCGGAGTGTAAGAGGCAAAACCAGCTGCGTATGCATCCATGCCACAGCTCAGCAATCGTATATGGCGGATGCTATCTGGACAGGCCCACTGACGTTTTCTATTGCGCTGCGTCCAGGATTGGCACGCGTTACAAATTACAAAAGAACCACTGTGACGACATATATAGATCGTTTTCAAAGGTAACGGACTAAATAAACGTTTTCATAAAAACAGCAACAAGAAGGTGAGATTGCGGCTATACATGCACTGCCAAGACGGCATATAAATTGAATTATGAAGGGCTGATCCCGATTTCGCCCGTAGCGCACGAAGCAGACCCACTCCTTTTTTTTCCTTCATACAGATATCGTAAATGTTCACACTGTCTCGATGTATATGAGTACTATACATAGTGACGACACACATATTGTACTGGCGATACGATCAGCACAAAAAGTCGCCACCTTCGATTACACAATTTCCGGCATGGACACACTTTCGATTATATCGTCTCCGCTGTCTCTGGGAGGGATCGGTCCACGTTACTTGGCACGACGCACGATAGACGCCAAACGCGGGCGAAGAAAGCTTGAAATAATCAAAAATTACTAACTTGATCGTCTTTCTTTTGCACAGGCGTCATCGTGAGCATGGACGTCCTTATGCCGAGCCACCCAATCAATCGCAACGCCAATCAGACCAAGGTGACCGTCTTGGAGGCTGTGGTCTCGGGCCTGTTCAGTAAGATCGCCGCTCGCTTCGGGGCCGCCGATAAACAGGAGTCCGGAAGCCGTCGCCAGGTTCGCAACGGCACCGAAGGCGCGTCCCTACTATTCGCCCACAACCTATCAGCGGATCTGCTGGAGCAATTCAATCTTCCCGTGGTCGATCACCTGCACGACGCCGTCGATAACGACACGGCGACGGCCTCCGATATCACCGATGACGCACGGGCGTCGGAGGTCGAAGACACGGATCTTCGAGGGACTAACCTGACCGCCAAGTCGTTGCCGGTGGCGAACGCCGGTGACGTCGGCGTGGTGTCGAATTCCACCCTGGTCTTTCGCAATAACACTTAGAAGAAAGCGGCGGAATTGTTCCTTCCTCGAATTTGCGAACAATTCTAACCAGGTGGATCGATGACGTGCGCGTCGCGACGCGCAGCAACAAAGCAATACATACGGCTCACAGCTGTTCAGACAGTGTGGGTTTATTGTTCACTCTGCTGCAGCGGTAGTTTACGGATGTCCCGTGGATTTTCCGGCTTCTGAACGAAGCGGAAATACGTCACAATCTAACGTGGTAGAACACAAGCCGCCTACATTAGCTGGTCCGTTTGCCCTCGTCGCTGAAACTTCACCCATGCAGCCACTTTCTGGTTTTATCCCGGTGATCTCCTTTTGAATTATCGATATAAGGGTATAAGAACGTATACAGTCAAGCCTTTGGCCACAGACTGTTCGTCAGTATCATTGGTAGTGTCGCCAGGCAAGACAAGCCGCACCCTATTATCTTCGCAATAGTGGCCGGGCGTGAAATGAGTACGAGTGTTGTCACGTACACAAACGTGCGAAGGTATCAAAACTGTTTATTCAATTGCGATAGTGTGAAATACACGTGGAAATATAAACGTTAATTTTGCGTTCCTCAAAATTCACTGTTGGCCATAGGCGTGCGCAGGGTTCCCCAATAGGGGTAACCAAGTTAGACCGCAGAGCCCGCGGCAGCGCTCTCAACAACTCCCCCCCTCCCCCCCCTCTTGTTGGCCAAGTCCGAAAGCAAAGCCCCGCAATGGGTGCAAAAATGAAAATGAAGCAATGACGTGCTTCTCGGAAAAACCTGCTATTGGTTCCCGGCCATTCGGGGTAAAGCTGTATGGGAAGGCAACAGTTATTTGAATGTAACATCAGGGTGTCATTGGTCGCCTGTATCGACAAAAAATATGCGCACCATAATCCTGCACATAAAAGAATTGCACGAAAGATCCGGCTGAGTGTAGGAGGATATAAAAAAATTTTTTATATCCTCCTAGGGCTGAGTAAAGGAATGGGGCAGAATTGGCGCCCTCCTTTAGATGCTTAGGGGGGGGGGGGTCTGCCCCCTCCCCATGTGCACCCCTTTGCTGTTTGCTACGAGGACGGCAGCACAGTTCGTTTTGGCTTCTCATTTGTAAGACACAGGGTGGGCTCAGAAGCGGTGTCGGACTTCTCGGAACTTATTGCGCCTAGCGAAACCGCTACGTCATCAGCAAAGTTCAACGGACCGAGTAAGAAATCTCCATGCTATGTTTTCTGTGTATTGTTCGCCTGAGAGAAAAAAACAGTAGCAGGCGTCACTCGTAATATCAACCTCCCCATACGCAAGCTAACCTTTTTTTTTTTAGATGGCAGATACAACGCGTCCTGTTTGTTTGTTTGTTTGTTTGTTTGTTTGTTTGTTTGTTTGTGTGTGTGTGTGTTTGTTTGTTTGTTTGTTTGTTTGTTTGTTTGTTTGTTTGTTTGTTTGTTTGTTTGTTTGTTTGTTTGTTTGTTTGTTTGTTTGTTTGTTTGTTTGTTTGTTTGTTGCTTGCTTGCTTGGTTTGTTGGTTGTTCCTTAGTAACCTGTTGAACCTGCATACATCCAAGCTCCTACTCATTGTCTCTCATCCGACGCTCATATGCAGAAGACCTTCCTGGGCCTCTTTAACCAAATTTATTACGTCGACAATCATCTCTGACCAAACTTGTCCCAGAGGCCTTCCTTAAGGCAACCAGAACCAGGGAAACAGATTGGGAAAGTGTCCGAGCGATGAGTAGACACACACCAAGGAGGCCAGCGCATAGAGTTTCCTACAATTACCTAGAAGGAACTCTGGCGCTGCGATCGTTCAGCCACCATGGGAATCATGGGTAGTACACGGATTTTCGTAATCTCATTGTTTACGGCTTCGAACGCACTTGTGGCTCTGTTTATTGCTGTGTTTTGGCGTTCGTTTCGGAGGGAAGAATGGACCCTTGTGAACTTCGTGACCAGATTTGAGTTGGTGAGCCTAAAAAGGTTAAAGTGGTGAAGTGGCACTGCTGGCTTTTGCTGAACTTCGTTTTGCGACAAAGTGGATGCAGGCGACGAGGAGCCAAACAAAGCCGAAATAACGAAGTTTAGACAAATTCGTGTACTACCCATCATTCCCATGATGGCCGAAGCGCCATGCGTTGCAGCTCCCATAGACACTAGCGCAAGAGTTCCCTCTAATAAATATTGTAGGAAACTCTATGGGCCAGCGGGTGAGACTATAGCTTGAGCTTACAGCACAGGTGCTTTGTGCAGTGCACTTGCAGCACTTTTCCAACAAAACTCACAGGGTCCCTCATGCATTCGACCTCTGATTCGACTAAGACGACTCAAAGGCGAAAGTCATCCTCCACGCTTTTTAACAGCGAAGCCCTTTAGCAAATTGTTCCTTGTTCACCTCGTACCAAAAAAACTATCATCATCATAAACGGGTATGTGCCACAGAAATTGGGTAAATCCCACTAAACACAACATCCATTTAAAAGGAAGAAGGCAGCGGTTAGCCCAACAAATGGCTGCGAAGCGACGGCGGCGAACCGAAGACCCCGAGTACGTACAAGCAATTTCGCGAGCTTCAATTATTACACGCGCTGTCTTGTCCCGGCATCTGCTCACAACAGGAGTCCTCTCAAAGATAGGGTTACAACCGCAATCCCGGCAGTGTATTGACAAGGCTGGTTCTTAGTGCGTAAGCGCTCCTTCGATCCTATTAACAAAAAAAAGAACATGAATTTTTTGTCATTACGTTGAGAATGAATGTTATGTACTGGAGAGGATGACGCAGTGGCGCACGTGCTTGTAGAAAGGGCTTCTAAGTTTTGTTCCCTTTTTGGGTGATATCTTGCCTGATATTGATGGTTTTTCATAAATAAGCAGAAAAACAGCACTCTGCCCTGTGTATTCCTTGTGTCTTGTTACGTTTGCGCTGGTATACCTATGAACTATGCATCACCAACTAGCCTGCCAGCAAGTTTTACTGATCGCTTCGTCACCCGTTTGTGTCGTCGTGCGCCTTCAAAACAGCCTTTCGAGAAATTAAATCTAAAAAAAAGAAGAAGAAGCGATCATCATTTGGCGTACAAACGTTTGTCTAAGAGCGTCATTCAAAATGTTTTGTCGTTGTTCAAAAAAAAGGACTTCATTGATACTCGGAACTCTTGAACTCGAGAACATTATTAAGGCGAAAGCCTCATACACCTCACGCGAACGTGACGTTGAAGGAAAAGGAGGCATGAGCGAAATGGAACAAAAAAGATCACAAGAAAAAAACTCAGGAGCCCTTCCGCAATCAGGCAAATGGGGGCAAGCGAAGCATGGCGTGGTAGTGCCTGATGTACTCCTTTTAAGGCGAAAGCCTTAGATGCCTCATCAAAAGCTAAAGTTGACCGACTTGACCGTCGGCGTCCCGCGTCGTCGGGGACAACATGAGTGATGCAAGAAATAATCACACGATGACGTCTCCATATGACGTCATCATGACGTCAGAGATATCCAGAAATTGGGATGTCATTGTGACGTCACAAATTTCGGCGCGACATCGCGTCACGTGACGTAACGTCACATGATGCCGTCATCACATGACATCGTAGCTTGGTCACCGGTGGGCCCATCACGGAGGCAGTGCAAAACCAGCCGAGGTGTCTCCGATCCTGGAGGCAATGCAAAAGCGCATTACGTGCAGAAAGCTTTCGGAGGGTCGCGGCGCAGGATCAACACATCGACCGAGCAGAAAAAGAAGATGGTTTTCGCTTTCCAGTCGTCTTAGGTGTGTACATAAGGAACCCTGTTAGTATTTTTTTTTTGTTTCTTTTTAATCCCACTGCGGCATTATCTTGGAGGGAGGCTGACCACTTGAATATCTACAATGCGTGGCACAAAGGCATACTTCCCACCCCTTATAGAAACCGTGCTAGAGAGACTAAAGAAAAAAACAATTTGTACTGTGAATGAGCCATCGTTGAAAAGTGAATGTCGCTGAAGCCAACGTTTTGACAAGTGGACTTGCCTTCGTGAAGGCAGAACTGGCTCCCTTAGCAGCGTGTGTCATTACCACTGTAGACACTACCACATGAATCCGTCACACAATTAGGCCAAGGAGAGCATATGGCACATTATCTGTTGTGCTTAACTGTAGTGCAGTAATAATTATGACGTAAATTTTTAGTTTGAATTAAAGTGGACGAAAAATAACCCTTTCCGTCGGTGGGACGGAAAGGGTGATATTTCGTCTGCATTAATTCATTTAACATGTACGCCATGATTGCTACACTACAGATAAAGTTAACAATTAACGCCCCCTATTCTTCCCTTGGCTTAATTGTCTGTCGGATTCATTTGGCTGTTTCCAACAAATAAACTAACCACTCGAGAAAAAAATTGTCTTCTTCTTCTATACCAGTCGTTCTCAAATGAGGGTCTGCGAAGCCATTTTGGGGGGTATGCGAAAGCCACCCTAAAAAAAACCCAAAAAAAGAAAGAAAACCCGTTTTTTGGAGGAACACTATGTCCCGTAACAGCGACCCCTACTGATTCTTGGTGTGCTTCACTGCATAACAGAATTGCATTGCGGCGGAGCTGACTTATGGTTTCCCTTCTTCATGAGATGGTCGTAAAGCTTGTGTTGCAGTTTTAAACGACATATGCACGCAAGCATACTTTTTCTAGGCTTGCATATTTGAAGAGAAAACATAGCTAGGTGCAGGTTGAATGTGGCTGCCATCTCATAACTTACTGACAAGCTGTCGAGATCGAATTAGCGTGGCACTTTAGTTTCACCATTCTTTGCGAGGGAGAAATAAAAGGCACCTATTTCACACTGCAAGTTGTGTTAATTTCTGACTCCGCTTTCTCCCTCACCGCAAGGGCTCTCTCATCCCTTCGACCAGTCCACCAGGGGTCCCCGAAACATACATGGCTGAGAACAACTGTTCTAGACTGTAGTCACTCTCACCAGTATACGGGCTTGTGACACTAAGAGGCAAGGACAAGAACGCAAACAAACAAAAGAAACTGGCAGTTGTGACAATGGAAACGTGGTAAACCGTAGGAGCGTTGTCGTCGATATCATAAACGCTGTTTTAGTTATTTTATCTTTTTTTATTCAGTCTTTCTTTTAGAGGGCCTTCTAATGCGAAACATTGGTTCGTGTATAGCCCTTACAGGATCGTTTAGTTTTTTTTTTAATGTGTTCGCTCAGCTGGATGGGGTCAATGAGGGGCTTGCCTTAATTACCTAAAGATCAGTAATTACAAAGTTAAGTTACACGAACTTAGTAAGTACGCAGATAACAGGGCAAGCAGCTCCTTACCCATAGGTTGTTAATCGGAACGCTGGAATGCTGAAGCTATTGCCTCCCTGATTTATTTTACTCTACAAATCAGGTACCATAAAGAAATGAGAAAAAGAAAAAGGCTTCCGGCACAGGAGTTGCAGAAGACAGCGAGCCCAATATTCAAATGTCTCTTGGTAATACGAGTTTCAAGTCATCCGCCAGGAAGGTATATCTTTAACTTAACTTACTCGTATATTACAGTACGTTTTAGCCAACCTTTACCGACAAGATTAGATCAGGGATATTTCATTAATTAGAATAGCTTCAGAGGCGCCAAATGAGAAGAGATACACAGAAAGACCGAGCGCTGACTGCCAGCTCGCTTTTTGCAGCGCAGAGTGTTAGAAATACATCGTTACAATTAAGGCACCTCGAATGCACAGGTAGTACATTTAAATCATAACATCAATAGGTACGCGTTGTCACAGAATCTTCGAATGAATGGTCAATCAAAGGATATATTTCTGCACCGTAAGACGTTATAAGTATGCCAGTTATGCGGAATCGGATGAATAAAACATTTCGAGGTTGAAATGCTGTTTTAAACGGACGCCTTATAGTCTGATTTTGCGGTGATTAATTTCACGAAAGGTCAGCGAATACGTCATCATAAAACAGCGCACGCACACACAAATACAAAAGAAGAAGGAAAAACTGACGACACGAGCGCAGTCAGTTCTTCCTTTTTCTTTTGTATTTGTGTGTGCGCGCTGTTTTATCATGAAGTTCGACCAACTCGCCCAAATAGCTACTTTGCTCAGCGAATACGTGCACCTATGTGTGACACATTTCGTGGCATTTCACAATTGCTGCTTGACGATCGTGTTATTTCGATACGTATCTGCTGCGTTGAGGAGCTGTATGTATTTATATCTATTCCGAACGATAGTCTGCGAGCACAACGATATTTTCTTCAAATGTAAACTGCTGCAGCGCCAGCTGGTAGCGAGGGCTGTCGACGCGGCGAAAGCCTACGGTTTCTTGGAATGGGGAGACCACCCCAAAGACGATGCTTAATGAAAACAAAATAAAGATGTTTATTCTCTCTCTCTCATGTGCGGCGGTACTTATAAGAGTTAACTAGCTAATAATCCCTAATTAACGGCTAATACCTAGTTCACGGTACATATTGCAATTCACGAATTGCATCCGGCGAGTTCAAAAGGCGTATGCAATTCTGAATGAATTTCCAGGGTGACAGCGGTTTCGTGACATTCCTTCCCAAATTTTACACTATGGAATACTCGGGCTTTCTGTAGTTACCCGCCTTTGTAGCTTAGCAAGTAAGGTGTGGCACCGCTGAGATCGAGGACGTGGGTTCGGTTCAGGGCCAAGACGGCCGAATTTCGATCGAAGCAAAATGAACGTCCGCGTTCTTAAATATAGGTGAACGCTAAGGAACGCCGAGTTATCAAAATCAAACAGGCGTACCTCTCTACGGCAAGCCTCGTAATCACATCGTTGTTTTCGGCAAGTAAAAGCCCAGAAATCTTTATTTACATTTCCATAGCCACTTTTATGTTTCAATGTGCCAAACGACGTTTTGTTGCAGCAGTAAGTGGAACAATTAAGAGTACACCCTGACTGAGAGTTTGATGAAGCATATCTCTACATCCGCGTAAATCTTAGAGTTCATTCCGAGAGGATGCACCTTGCCATTTCACCGGCTACAGTTCGCCGACATGGATAGGGGTGATAATGCTAATTATTAATTTTTTTGTCAATTAACTACTAATTAGCGGCATTTATGGACGTTCGCCACACCTGAGAGTCCATCTCCGATTATTCTTTTTCATCGCAAACCTTAACTATAACTTTTCTTGTAGTCTTCCCAAAACCGTAATATATATACAGTTGAAACCCGCAATAACGAAATCGGCAGGGAAAGCACAAAATTTCGCTCTTGCGGGAATTTCGTTGGCGCGAGAAAGCGGCAGAAAAGACATGAAATTTACAAAAAAAAACATTTTATTTCCAAAAGTCAGTAAGTTTGCTTTGCCGGGCCTTGCCATGCAGCAATTTCATGCCTCTCGATCGGGAATCTCGTTTGCCACGGCACAAAGTCCGCCCCATGCACTGGTCAGTGACGGCGGCACTGCGCTGTCACCAGTACCGTCATCAAGTGCGCCTACAGGCGAACCTTCTTCCGGCTCCGCTGGATCAGCGCGGATCAGCGCAGAATCGTGGACAGCGAACTGCACGCAACGCCGAATTCTTCGGCGATGTCCATTTTTTCCCTGTCCTTTTCCACCTCACTGATGATCGCAGCCTTATCTTCCAGAGTGATGAACTTCCGCTTTTTCGTTGGAGGCGGCATCTTCGCAGGCAGCGAAATCGGACGAAGCAGTCGCAACACACAGTTCACGTTGCACCAAGCGACCAAGCAAACGCTCCACAAATAGCTCCACGCACGCGACCATGTGCGCGCAAAGCCGACAAAGCCAAGCCTAGAGCCAAGCCAACGAACGAAACTCCATGAGGAATGTGGATTTGGCTACGTAGTCCGCGACAACGGGCACGTGTTTCGGCAAGCCATCATCATCATCATTGTCGCCAGCTTTATGTTTTTTTGTAAACAATGATGGCGGCTACTTCCCAAATGCACTGTATATAGTTTTGCACAATTTAAGTGTAGCATGAATGCATTTCAGCAGTTTTAGAATGTAGTTAATGTTGCGAGAGTAGATTATTTGCGCACTCGTGTTTCAAAAATTTCGTTAATGAGGGACTGCGGTATGAATATCTTTCGTAGTCGCGAGTTACGAAATGCATCGACTCCTATGGGCGTTCGCAGGTGCTGCGAAAATATTTCGTTGCGGTGAGAATTTCGTTCCCTCGGGATTTCGTTATATATATATATATATATATATATATATATATATAGTGGACATCGTCGGTATGAAAGTGTCATATTATTAGAAAGATTGATCTCAAACTATTAATTAAAATAGTATTTTAAAAGTCACATATTCATATTTACATACTGCGATTTTTACCGGAAATAATTACTGAAAAATGAGGGCTTTCCTCAAATATTCAAAGCCTTCAGCAAGTGCCCCCCCCCCCCCCCTCACTCTTCGAAAACGTTCTCGTGACCTTGTGGATATGATATGTAAAAGCCTGGAAATTATTCATTGCGTTTACCAACAAGCCCAATCAAATGTCGTACAAAAATTTTACTCACGATCTCTTCTCCCATGCTACTGCTTGCTGTAAGAGCACCCGTATACAGTATATGTGCAGGGTGCAGTACAGCACTGCTTCGCCCGATGTGATCACAATGAATGAAGCTATACTCTTCTCAGCTGCACATAGTTCATTCGAGCGTCTGTCGCAAGGAGGATCTCCTGCTGCCTTCTCCTACATGTGTGTGTGTGTGTGTGTGTGTGTGTGTGTGTGTGTGTGTGTGTGTGTGTGTGTGTGTGTGTGTGTGTGTGTGTGTGTGTGTGTGTGTGTGTGTGTGTGTGTGTGTGTGTGTGTGTGTTTTACGGTCTTCGCGGCGTGTTTGTGTGCGTCATCCTAATGAGCTCCACAGTCAAGATCGATTACATGACCAGAGTTGCTCGAGCTGAGACCTCGCGATGACGCGAAGAGTCTCGTGATTCTCGTATACAAGCACTCTTCAGCGCTGAACGTCGAGCAGAGCAACTGGCGCCACGCTAGATTTATGTTTATTTTTTCTTTTGGCCGGATAGCATCGCGCAGACAAAAAGATCCAGCGCTGTTCAAAGAACGCTTATCAATTTTCAAAACTGTGTATAAGCCAGTTTTTACACTATCTCCCCCATACTGTTTTGTTTGGTCTTGTGATCGCTCATGTCCTTTTCATTGTTCTGCTTTGTCATCCGCAACGTCGAATATAATCTTTATACGAGCACTGTTCTCTGTCTTCCTGTAAACGCAATCTACTTTGTAAACTCTGTTGTCTGCTCTGTGCTCTTGTTTGTAACACAACGCTCAAGTAAGGCCCCAGTTAGGGCGGGGCCTTCGAGGTCAGTAGAATGAAATGAAACGAAAAAAGTCACAGTTTCGCCGCAAGGGCGAAGCAATGAATGCGATAGCAAGAAAAGCGGCCCGTGATGGACGCGCTGCGACTACCGTGCGTCCATCACTACCCGGCAGCTACTAGACAGTTTTAATTTCACGTACGTAGGGACTTCTCATACGCAAACGTGAAAAGTACACGTACGTACGTTACGTGCACGACATCTGAAACGCTTTTAGCTACACGCACGCGACGCGCGGTGAGAGCTACCACGTAACTAGATCTGCTGAGGATCATAAACATTGCGGCAGTTTGTTCGAGCGCCCGCGCGAGCAGACAGCGGAAGGGCAAGGTTCTCGCTGCGCAAATATAAGAAGAAGCGAGAGAGCTGGCCGACGCCTTTAAGTGCGCCCGCGCGCTCCTAGCGCCATCTCGCTGGTAATGAAGAAACGCTTATAAGCGCCTCCGTCTCGGAGGACTGCAAACGGTAAAGGGTGTGTATATAACGCTCGCCATTAGCTGCCAGAGGGATGTACGCTTTGTGGAGTAGTGCTTAGCGCACCGCGCTGCGATTTCAGAGGTCGCTGGTTCGATTCCGCGCTTCGGAAGCATTTTACTGATTTATTTTTCTTTGGGATATTGATGTATATATACATACTTATACATATACGCAGCATGACGGCGGCGACGGCGACGGCAAAAATCAGCCGAGACTGTCCATATAATTGCTATCGCAATAATACTTCGTTTGACCACTCAAAGAGAAGATACACATGTTGTGCCATTATATGAGTTACCAAAACAGATCCTGGCGGCGATGTGCAAAGAAAAAGAACGGTGCCAGACGCAAGAGATGTGACTCATGTGAGTAGGGAAATCTCGATTTGGAGGGATAGAACTAGTGTTGCCTCAAACTTTAACTGTATATAAACCAATATTTAAAAATAACAAACACAAGTGGGTAGACTGAATGAGCAGATGGCCGAACACCGTTGGACAACGTACTGTGTTTTCGGTAAAACATGCCCGTTCGTGCGTAAGCTGGCAGCAATATGGCCAACTTCCTGGTAAGTTGTGAGCAAGCGCACCTGGTAAGTTGATAGGTAAGTTGTGCGTACGCTGTCCGCCCTGAATATTTTTTCACATGAAGATGGGGTAAAACAGCAATGCACCAGCATGAAGATTCGACAGCACCCAGGCGTTACACTAAGAATTTTTCTACTTCCTTCAGTGGAAGATAGGAGATAGTTTTGGAAAAGGGTGCCCGTACTACAATTCATCTCGTCTACATTTTGCTCCGAGTCAAATATACGGAAGTATCATGGATGCTCTACGTGCCGTGTTTTCTAATAGGTAACGACTCCGAAAGCACACGTGCAGCGCCTTGTTTGCTTTAGCAGAGAATCGTTTAATAATCCCGTCAAATATAAACTCGCACTTTCAAGGTTTAGTACGTTGCGCAGGCAAACGTTCACTGTCTTCGTTTTGAATACAAAGAAACGGTATCAGGCAAACAAACACCACTAGCGGAGTTTTTCACGCATATAGAGCCCGATTCGCTTCTTGAGGCACTCGCATTTTCAGCTTCAGCATAAAAATTTGCGAGATCAGAGCTAGGACAGCGAGTTTCGCGTGGTATCGAAAGAGACGCCATACCGTGTGTGCCACCTTCTTGTCGCTGAGAGACATCTTGGGGCACTACTCTTGACCTGACTTCCTTGTGGGCCGAAGCGATCGACTGACAGCCGTGTTTGTCTCCGCCATCGAAGCCGAAAGAGTACCCTTGTTTGAACAGCACGCACACACACGCTCAACAAAGTCCGTTGTGTAACCTCTAGTCTCTCTGCATGCTTCACTGTCTGATTTACTCGCACAACTTTGCAGCTACGTGACAATACTGCCGTGTTGAATATTGTACCACTTGTAAACGTTGCACCACACACTTAACATTACTGTGATAAAGCAGGACAGTCCTCACAGCAGGAGCGCCTATCATCTCGCCCTTGCGGTGTCAGCAGGTACAGCTTCTGTTTGTTTTTGTTTTTTTCGCGTTTATTGCATATGGCTTGCGCTGTAGTTGCCTGCTGTCATCCCATGGTTTTGACGTGGACGGGTTGCACGGCGCCTTCAAGGGCAACGCATTGCCGGAATAACATTTAAATTCAGCCGCCAATACATAGAGTGTACGAAATAATGACTGTTTCATTCTGCTGACATAAATATACAACTTCACTCAGCAATTTACTTTAAACACTTAGTCTGACCGCTAGTATGGTGTTCATATGGTTTGTACACCAATTCTGGCTGAAAGTACAAATGCAGTAGATAAA
Organism: Rhipicephalus sanguineus; assembly: GCF_013339695.2. Taxonomy (NCBI): domain Eukaryota; kingdom Metazoa; phylum Arthropoda; class Arachnida; order Ixodida; family Ixodidae; genus Rhipicephalus; species Rhipicephalus sanguineus. Next base: position 145,782,577 of record NC_051181.1, on the reverse strand, counting down.
AATACCCAGATTGGTGAAAAAAACAAAAAAAAATTCACGTATACACACGATCCATGGCTTTATTCTCTGTTGGATTTCATACGGCTTTGAGCGACAAAATATTTAGCCAACTCATTTTTCTTCCCTCTCGTTCATAAACAATAGTGTAACAAAAATATTTATGAAGAAACACCGCTTTTGTGGTAAACTGTTCGCATGAAAGCCTCGAAGCCGCGAATGTCATGCTCCACAATGACAGAACTGGTTTGTTGTTTTCACCTTTTAATGTTTCGAAAAACTCGCCCTTCGTAATGCTGCCGTTATAAGTAGAAGCACTATAGTGATTCCTTCTAGCCTATTTAAATGCGGCACACGATAGTCTCTCGGCGGCGCAGAGTCTCATGAACTAAAAGTACCAAGAAGTACTCGTACGAAATACCAACATGGGGTTTCAGGAGCAACTGATTCTGAGCTAAGTATAAATGATTGTGAGCTGAGCATCATTGCTGTTCAGTACATCCGCAACGTTGTTCAGCGCCAAGGTACTTAGACTAGGGCGCAATGAAAGAAGAATCCTGTGTACTAAAAAGTACTGACAGTATCTAACTTTTCTTTTTGCTTTAAGTGAAGGTCCCGGAACTAAAAACCATAGGGAAAATGCTGCCAAGCTTCAGCGAGCCATTAATAACTTGATAACTTTACTACAAGTTTTGGTTTCCTTTTCGGAGGGTATATCGGGTATACTGTATCCATAGAGTTTCCTAAAGTTAACTAGAGGGGACTCTGGCGCTGCGATCGTACAGCCACCATGGGAATGATGGGTAGTACACGGATTTGCCTAGTCTTCTTGCTTGCGGGCTTCGAACGCACTTGTGGCTTCGTTTATTGCTGTGTTTTGGTTTTCTTTCGGATAATATAATGGATTGTTGTGAACTTCGCGACCAGATTTGAATTGGTGAGCCCAGAAAGGTTAAAGTGGTGAAGTGGAACTGTTGACTTTTGCTGAACTTCGTTTTGCGACAAAGCGGATGCAGGCGACGCGGAGCCGAACGGAGCCGAAAGAACGAAGTTTAGACAAATTCGTGTACTACCCATCATTCCCATGCTGGCTGAAGCGCCATGCGTTGCAGCTCCCATAGACACTAGCGCCAGTTTCTTCTAGTAAGTATTGTAGGAAACTCTATGACTGTATCGTAGCGTCACGACTCGGATTGTGAACACGCAGGAGCAGCATGTTACGGCGTTTTGAAACTCGCACCGCCCATGGCTTAAGTGTTTTACTGCGCTGCTGCACCAGTCTTCAGGGGTAGCAGCATAAAAAGGCGCTCGATTAAGCCGGAGCAAACGTCAAAACCGCGTAACGTGCTACTCCCACACTGTCGTATTATATCATTAGCGCAAAAAAACGGCAGGAAGGGGAAGATGGGAGCATGAGATTTAAAAAATCCGTGAAGAGGGTGTGTGTGCTCGAGCAGACGTTTCGACAAGTGGACTTGTCCTCTTCAAAGCCAAAACTTCAAGGCTGGAACTTGTTCCAGCCTTGAAGTCCTTGAGGAAGACAAGTCCACTTGTCGAAACGTCGGCTCGAGCCCACACACCCTCTTCACGGATTTTTTCATCATATTATTAATGGTGCGATAAAAGCATGGCAGTATTTTCTTATGCTTTTCAGCTCCCGGATATAATTCATTCATGGACACAAATTCGCGAAAAACGTGCCGATACCGATGATGATTATGACAGTTGGGATCTTGCGCCCCAAGACCACGCTATATGATTATGAGGAACGCCGTAGAGGAGCGCCTCTAGCGTTTCGCCTCTATCGAAATGCGTCCGCCGGGGCTGGGATTCGATTCCGCGAATTTCGGGTCAGCAGTCTAGCACCATAATCGTGCACTGGACCCGAGCAGCTGGTGCAATAGCGCTAGAATATTCTGGCGCACGTTTTGAATAGGAAAATGGCACTCCCTGTTACCAGAACGAAAAACGAGCGCTTCGCTGTAATGTGCTTCTTACAGAAGTGAGGCTTTTGAACGTACTTTATTAAATACAACAATCAATTCCTTAAAATCATGACGTGGTGAACTTTGAGGGGTATAGCCAAGCATTGGAACGCTCTTTGCCTACAAACTTTCTACGCTAATGCGATGCCCATTCTGAGAAACTCAAATAAAATATCTCAAATGCAAATGAGACGGAAAAAAAAACTGCTGAATATGCAAAGCAAGGCAAGCGACTTACCATTGTGCTCCATGTGTGGTGCGCTCCGAATAGACTATCTGGATAATGCTGAAATTTTTCTCGAAAATTTGCACAGATATCACGACCACTTGTCTTGATTCCCAGATTGCAACCAATGTACGAAACTTCTAACTTACGTTTCATTGCTGACGCACGTTGTCAGGAAAGAGCATGGAATTCGCAACTCAAGCGCATGCGCAAATCCCGCCACGCATATTTTAGAGCATCGCGAAGAACGTGTCAGACGTTCGCGTAGCTGCCCACACTGTTTAAAGGTTTTCTTTCATACCATGCCTCGTTTACTCGTCTAAGAAACGAAACAAATCACACTGTATGAATAACTGCACGAATACGAGTGTCCCCATTGCAGGCGTTTGACTTTAGGACCTTCATCTGCATAACATCTGTAACGAAATTTTGCACTTTGAACTTGTACAATAAATTGAACCTGAAACAACTCACCAGTTTCGTTGCAATATCTTACCGAAACGTGTGTCATATAGTGCGCATTCAAAGTGTTAAACCAATACTTTTCCTCGCTAATAAGAAACCTATGTTCTTAACCCCGCCCCCCCCCCTCCCCTTTTTTTTTCTTTATTCGGACAGCTGATTCGGAGCACCGTTATTAATTTCCTGAAGAAGCTTGATCACGGAAAATAATAATGCACGCGAAAAGCAAGAAATCTTTCAGCGACCGTCTTGAAATAAAATTCGTTCGTATCGGTTCGGTAATTCGATATCAAGAATAAAGCTTTGGGAAATCAAAGCGAAAGCTGCCGTGATACCACCTCGTGCGTTGAATGCGACCTATTTCCTTCGCATTAATCCAGCCAAACTCGATATCAGTAAATCACAACTCTTCGCGTGTACTTTAAGGAGTAACTGGGAAATGTGAGTTGGCCTCACGGTAAACTTTTTACCAACTGCTTCGTTATCGACGATCGAGAGCGAGAAATAAAGAGCCAGAGGAAATCCATTTTTACGCACCGCCATTTTGATGATGGCTATGATGGTTAAAAATGTGACCCTCAATTAGTAAAGCCATCCACGCGATCTAAAGGGACCGACAACTAGCCAGAACGTGCGATTAGGTCTTTGCGGAAATGAAAAAAAAAACTGTGAAATTTACTGACAAATTCAAGCAACTTTTTCGCGAACTGAGTAGGATTTATATTTTTCAATCGCGTTTAAAAGTCTCATCTCAATAAACTGGTATGTTGCGCAGCCTAGTGGAAGAGCCTTGAAGCTGGATTATGAAGTCGTTGACCGTAGTGTACGCATATATATTAGTAAGATGCTTTCATGCGCACCATAATCACCGCTCAAAATTAGAGTATATGTATATAATTATCCCTGCCCGCTCAATTCTGTGCTGCCTACGAGGTAAAAAAAGTTGCACGTTGAGAAGCGGCGTGCAACTCAGAGTGCAAACCACCGCGCACAAACACAATGCGCGCTCGCAGCTCTACTCCCACTGTTTGCAGCATATGTTCTGTGTGTACAGCATATGTTCTGTGTATACGACTCCATAATCGCCGCAGATTGAAAAATTTGACTACAAATGTTTGACGGCGTTTTCCACGTTACCATTCCGTGATTAGACACTCTGACACCTAAGCTTTCCGTTGCGCTAAAGAAAACAGGTACCATAAAAGTTGGTTGTCTGTCCCTTTAACTTTCCAGCAAAGAGCAGAGGCCTTACGGGAAAATGACTGAGCGCCTCTCAGTAAGCTGTCTTCGATATTCTTTATCCTTCGTTTCAAGCCTGCCTTCAAGTCATTGTCGTAGCCGGGGTGAGGGGGGAGGGGGGTTCAAACTCCTTTCGAAAATTTTCAATTTTGCATGTGTATATACAGGGTGTCGCAACTATCACGCAGCAAGATTTTTAAAAAGAGGAACGGCGTTACGCGAAGCAAATCTAATACATATTGTTCCCAGTACACTAGCGTAGCCGCTACTAACTTTTTGGTTAATGAGGTATGGTTAATTATTCATAATTATATTTGTAACTCGACAAGTACTCATGTAATCGTCAAAATGTCGATGAGTCATATGTAGGCGCGTTCAAATGACATCTAACTGCGCTATTCTCAGTAACGTACTAATCGCGTGCCCATTTTTTCCGGTTCATAAAGAAATGCCGCGAAATCCAAAAAAATGACAGGTGATTACATTGCAGCGTGCACCAGGAAGCAGCGCCCTCAAACAAGCTCACTGCGAGGCGGTCAGCATCAAAGAAAAAATGCAGAAAGAAAAAAATTAATCGCCCTCTGCCACTCCCCGCTAAACGCATCGCTTTGGTCTTACAGGGTCGGGTCGTAATCACAACAGCACTGCTGCTTCGTTATCAGTGAGAATTGTCGGCCGTGAGATATGGATAATGATAGTGGCGTACAATCGAGCGAAAGGAATCCCTGCGAAATTGCGACGCACGTCGCTGGCACTCGTCGCTTGACAAAGTGCTGAACGTTGTCAGGGGCGTAGCCAGAAATTTTTTTCGGAGGGGGGGGGTTCAACCATACTTTATGTATGTCCGTGCGTGCGTTTGTGTGTGTGCGTGTGTATATATACAAGCAAAACTGAAAAATTTCGGGAGGGGGGGGGGTTGAACCCCCCCCCCCCCCACTGGCTACGCCCCTGAACGCTGTCTCTGGCAGCGGACAACAGTCAAAGCGGTTGCTTGCAGTAAGCTCTCTTTAGGGTGCTGCTTTCTTTTGCGGGTGGGAGCGTAGTCGCGTGCTATGTTAGATTTCGCGGGCTTTCTTCATCAGCCGGAAGAAATGAGCACGCCATTAGTGCGTTGTTGAAAATAGTGCAGTTAAATGCCATTTGAACGTACCTGTATACATATGCCTCATTGACATTTTGACGATTACGTTGTCAGGATGCCTGTGAGTGGAACGCTCTCGTGCGTGTGTGTGGTTGTGATTGTTTTTTTCTTCCTTCTCTCACTCTCTCTCTTTCAACCCCCTATTCCCCAACCCCAGTGTCGGGTAGATTACCGGATACTACGCTCTCGTTAACCTCCCTGCTTTCCTCTTCTCTTTCTCTCCTTGACGATTACGTAAGTACTTGTCGAGTTACAAATATAATTACCTAATTAATTAGACCTCATTAATGAAAGAAATAGTGGTGGCTACTCCAGGGTACTGGGAATAGTATGTACTACGTTTGTTCCGCGTATCGGCGTTCCTCTTTCTTTAAAATCGTGCTGCGTGATAGTTGGGACACCCTGCATACACGCACACATACAAACGCGCTTATAGGGAACCCAAGCTCAAGTTTGGGCGCGACGCGGCGTTACTGGGGGTAGACGCTGCCCGCGAAGGCGGTTTGTCGCCGGATTTGCCAGCGGCGGCGGCAAGGCATATCTTTCTCTGTGCATAACTCATGATCTGAGGTGGCTTATCTGTGCAGCTTCTCGACGAGCTATTGCGCCTCAATATGAAAGTCGCGATGACGTCACTCAAATTCTCAAATTCAAATTCTTTATTTTTTCCAAATACATTTGGAATGGGTTCCAGGGCTAAAAGCTGCGGTCTGTAGCTTGACAGAGGCCCGGAAACCAAAAAACACAAGGCAGGGCTTGACATCGAGGCACACGTGGCGCCCGTCCTTGGTGCACATACTAAATCTTGAACAGAAAACATGTCAGTAGCTAACATCGTTGAAGTAATATGGCATCAGCATAGTTAACAGCGAAATGTGTGAATAGCGAACAAAACGTTGAGCAGCATTGTTTTTAAATAGAAAACAGCAACGTTACAGTAATAAATATAGGACTAAAGGTGATACTGAAATGTAGCTTAATTATACAAAAGAAGAAAAAAAAACATATTGAAAAAGGGAAAAATACCCACAGTTTGCATCTATATAAACACATGCGCATGCATACATATGCACATATACGCATCTGTACAAATTTAGATACACATGTACGATACATAGGGAAAAAATATTCACTGCATGAAACATGCATGCATGCACATATATGCACACATGCACATCTGTACAAACATAGATGCACATGTACAATATATATGAAAAAATATTCACGGCATGAAACACACCAACATGAAGCACAAATGAAGACTGAGCGAGTTAGCTACTAAATTTATGCCGAACATAATGTATATATTTCATTAGAAATTGTTTTTGCTTGTTGCTTAATGATGAAGTACTCATATTGATGATTTTAAAATTATTTGACGTAGTGAAGTTAACGTGGGTTTCCCTATATCTTTGTATCGATTAAGAATTGATGGCAGGTTGTGTTTTAAGGACTGCAGTTTATAAAAGGTACGGAAACGTGGTATTAACCATAAGTCAGTGGAGCGTGTGCGAGGATTACTGTACTGCTGAAGCGATGCAATTGAGGTGATAAAATGCTTGATAGCGGGCGAAGACACATAAAATGAATGCATAATACGAAATGCATACATCTGATTTATTTTCATGATGTTGTACGACTCGAAATAATGTTCTGTGGAAGACAAGTAATCAATATTGGCGATGTTGCGAATAGCTTTCTTTTGTAATATGTAAATTCTCGCAATGTTTCGTTGGGTAGTGGTCAGCCATACCAAACTGCAGTAATTAATATGCGATGCGAAGAGTGCATGATAAATTTGTATTTTCACTTGCAGTGGAAGAATAGTGCGACAACGCGACATAGCTCCTGTGCTCACTGAAAGCTTTTTTTGCACAAATAGTCAACGTGAGTGTCCCATGAGAGATTCGAGTTAAATGTAACGCCAAGAATTTTATATTCATTAACAACTTCAATCATGTGTCCGTCGCAGTAAATAACTTGCTCTAACTTAACTGATTTATTTTTGGCACGGAAAAAGAGTGCTTTGGTTTTAGTTAGATTAATTTTAAGGCAGTTAGAATGTGACCAGAATACTAGTTTTTCAAGGACGTGATTACACTTTGACGCTAGAGCTTTTTCATCAGGGCCAGAGAGCAGGATAGTGCTGTCATCCGCATATACAATAAATTTTGAGCTTGCATCAATACTGACTATATCGTTAATATATACGTTAAAGAAAAGAGGACCCAAAATACTAACTTGCGGCACGCCGTGTTTTATAAAAAGGGGTGATGAGCGATAATTGCCAATACACACACACTGACTCCTGCTTGTGAGATATGAACGGAATAATTCGAGCTGCTTACCGCGAACCCCGTAATCTGATAGTTTTAGTAGAAGGATGTTATGGTTCAGTGAATCGAAAGCCTTACTATAATCAACGAAGAGACCGAGAGTTACAAGCTTATTTTCAATGTTATGTAGCACACACTCTTTCAGAGTTAATAAAGCTGTTTCAGTGGAACGCCCTTTCCTAAAACCGAACTGTGCGTCAGAAAGCAAATGTATTTTGTCAAAGAAGTTAGGCAGTCGAGAAAACAATATTTTTTCTAAGCCTTTCGAAAAAACTGGTATCACAGATATCGGTCTATAATTTTTCGCGTCATTCTTATTACCACCTTTGTAAATTACAGAAACCTTAGATTTTTTCATTGCATCAGGAAATTCACCTAACTGGATAGCGAGATTAAATATGTAAGCGAGGACAGGTGTGAGGTGTTCTATAACGTATTTTATAGGCTTTATCTGCAAGTTATCTATATCTAAAGCCTTGCTGTTCCTTAGACCTATAAATGTTCGAGAAACATCAGCTTCACTTATATCGTGCAAAGCGAAGCTATCAGCTGGGCAATTTATTGTCGGCCGGATAACCTCTAGGTTAGTATTTGGCAAGGCATGTTCTAAAAAAACTTGGTTGAAATGATCCGCAAGCGCCTGTCCGGCAATTTCACGGTTATCAAGCCTTAGCTTTAGGGGCGCCTCCGATTTGTTTTCACGGCCCAGAACCTCATTTAACGTTTTCCACACGACTTCTGGTTGTTGCTTTTTAATATCAGAGAAGAGTTGCTGATAATATGCTATCTTTGCTGATTTAAGCTCGGCATTAAGTTTATTTCTGAAAGTTTTAAAATCTTTCAGATCTGAGGACATTCTTGTACGCAAGAAGGTGTGAAATAATTGATTTTTTTTATTAATAGCTTTCTTGTGAGCTGGCGTGACCCAAGGTTTTCTTATCCTTTTTGATGGTTTAAAAGATTTGAATGGAAAGTGTACGGCATAAATTTGGCAAAATGTTTCAATAAACGTCGAGTATGCGACGTGCACATTCTTAATTTTGCATATAAAAGACCAATCCTGAGCACTAATATCGCGTTTAAATAAACGTAAAGCATCGTCCGATAGACTACACTGTTTACAAAGTTTCGGTCAGGCTTGTGGCCGTGGTTATCAGTGTATATATCATAATCATCACCCTGGAGCACCTGGAGTAGCATGTCAGGCGAATAGCCAGGCAAACATCTCCAGCTTTTCATTAAAACATTTCTCTCTCTTCTCTCTCTCTCGTCCGATACATACTGCATCGTGATTACGTCCTTTCGACTATATTTATGAGTTTTGGGTGTTAAGAAAAACATGAAAATTGGGCAGTGGTCACTTATAGCTGATGATATAGTTCCTGCACTCAATACTGTAGTTTCCGCGTTAGTAATGAACAAGTCTAGTGTTGATGAAGTGTTTTCGGTAATGCGTGTCGGCGTAGTGATTATATTCTTAAACCCTACTGAACATATAGTGTTGTTGAAATCTTGGACGTAGGAGTTGCTTTCAAGAATATTAATGTTAAAATCTCCACCACAAACTAGTTTGAGATTATTAGTTGATACGAAATGCAAAAATTTCTCAAAAAAGTTCATAACCTGTCCAAAATTCCCATTTGGGGGGCGATACACAACAGCCACAACGTCGGAGTTTTGCTTTAGTGTAAGTATCTCGTAATCATTGGTGCTGCAAGTGTAATCTGATATTACATCATATTCTCTAGAAGCTTCCGCGTAAATAGCGACACCACCACCCCTACGATTACTGCGATTGATGAAGAAGTTTTTGTATCCATTAAGATGGAGCATCGCACAGCCGTCATAGTACCATGTTTCCGTAAGCATAAAAATACCATAGCGAAAAGAAAATTGGTCTAGGAAATAAGAAATCTTATCATACTTAGAAAGGGCAGAGCGTGCGTTGATATGCAAAACAGAACTGTGCGCAGCAGAGTACGGAAGAATTTCATGGGGCAATGCAAAATCGTGATAGTGCATTTTGAAAGATGGAACTGTACACACAACAAAAAAAATAAAAAGTTCGGACTACACCGATTGTATCTTAGTGAGGTCGTCTTCACAAGTGATGGCTATTGCGTTAGAAGTATCTGACTGCCTGGCAAAAATCTTTCCATTGTGGGTCCAGACGGATCTCCACTGGCAATCTTTCTTACGCCTGATAGCCACACTGAGAAGCTTTTTTAGTGTAGGGCAAAGATGTTCGTTTATATAGATAGCACTTGAATGATTAAGTCCTAGGCTATTGTTAGTGAGCCGGGCTTTCCTTGCTTTCCTTAGTGTCCTGTCGCGCTTAGACCGGGACTTGAATTGCACAATGATGTTAGTTTTATCCGGATTACGTGTGGGGACGCGATGACAAGCCTCGATGTCACACTCGCTGATCGGTTCATCAATAGCATTTCCGACAGTTGACAAAATGGCTATAATGCTCTCATTTTCAGTCTTAACGACTCCCTGAATTTCGAGATTGGTATTTCGAGAATATTGCTCAAGATGAACAATCTGGTTCTCGAGTTCGCCATTCTTTCGCTCCAGGGAAGCGCACTTTGCATTGACTTCCTGGTTGTCCTTCAAAAGCTGCGTATTTCTTGCAATTTCAGTCTATTCACAGATATATCTATATATTCACAGATATACCTATCTATTCACAGATATATGGAAGTACGCGGAAACGATGTCTTTTTACTGAATCATCGCTTTATTCCCACAAGCTGTGATGCATTTGTGCGCATTGCAATTTCTCATACACCCGTGTGTTAAAGCTTCAGATACAAAGAAAATCAATCACTTCTTGAGCCTTTCATTCAAATGTGAACAAGAATCGGCCACTTCTAATGCAGCACTTCCTGCAGTGGCAAACAATTAATGACAGTCCCTCCAGTGTCCAATTTCTTTCAACAGACTTTTTTTTTTTATTGCGATTCACTAGATTTGATGATCGGCCTTTTACGGAAGAAAAGATACTGGGAGCCTGACCTCCCAGCTTATTATCCTTTACCACACCAACGACACTTGGACATTGAAAGGGTTTGCAGCGCAAGCACGGTAGTGCTGAAGGAAAGGTTTCAAAGCGAGGAACGGAAAGCAAAGCGCTGTCGTCCCTCTTTGCTTTCCGTTCCTCGCTTTGAAACCTTTCCTTCAGCACTACCGTGCTTGCGCTGCAAACCCTTTCTATATGCATATTAACAAACTAGCCCAAATAGCCGTTCTTCTTCAAGACACTTGGACAGCTCCAACTTCGACGATCAGCTAAAGCTGGTTGCGAGGGCCCAGGGCGCGGCGTCCAGGACCAAGGACGCCTCTGCTGAGCTCTCTTCTCAAATAAGGACGTTTATTCTCTCTCTCTCTCTCCCTTCATCAGCCCAGAAAGCCATATGGCTCTTCAGCAACACAGGAAAGCCACTGAAGTGCTTGTCTGTAGCTACGCTGCACCACGCATCTGAATCATCTAGACCAGTGGCGTAGGCATAGATTTTTTTTCGGAGGGGGGGGGGGGGGGGCACCTCCTTGATGCGACATTGGGTCTGGGCAGATAAGTGGGGTCGAGTGTCGTTTTGTGTTCTGTATCCCATAGGAAAAAATTTGGGGGGGGGGGAGCACGGGCCCGATGTGCACCCCCCCCTCCCCTGGCTACACCACTGATCTAGACTCATGCCTTCTTTTCTTTTACCCCTTACCCCATTCTCCTGGCAACGTGTAGGTTAGTTAACTGGACGAAGTCTAGTCAACCTCACTACCTTTCCTTTCTCTCTCTCTCTGCTTTGTCAGGCAATGTTCACGCTGGCTGCGAATGACGCATCAGCGTTCCCCGAATACCGTCTACGTACACGACGAACGTTGTGTACGTAGATGCCCGCCTTTCGTCGTACGCTTCCGAGCACACAGATGCTCGCCTTCTGCGGGCGCAGCTGTTTTACAAGTGAGACACCCGCGGCGTGGCCAAAGTGCGGTTTTGTTCGACCTCTCCGAATCGCGTGCAGCGCTCTGAAAGCCAGCCGCGCTCTGGCGGCAACATTTGCGCAGAGAAACTTAGTGCTAGGCGTAGCCATGTTTGGTCGCTGTCCAAAGCACACATTGATCAGACGCCTCATCGAAGCTTCGTGTCACGCCGCGGTGCACGCAGTTGCAAAGTCGTCTGCTCACTGTACTTAGAGAGCAGGCGACAGTTCCGAAATTGAACTTCAAGTTCCGGTCTTGACCGACAGTTCCGGTCTAATTTCGGAAGTTAGGGCGTAGTTTATTCGTGTTCAAAAAATCTGACGAGACTCGCGAATTTGTCTTAGGTGGGCTCGAAACATAGGCTCGAACTGATGAGGTTTGTGGGAGGTTAGCCGGTAGAGGAGCTGTTTTTGCTAGTAGCATCCACTTCGAATAAAATGGAAGCAGGAGCGCCCCCGTGTGAGCGACAGAGGAGTGTCTTAGTGATCGGACGTCGATTTGCGCGTAATGCTTCGGTTAGTTTCACAATCTAACACAGGTGACGCGACATATCCTCGCACCCTGCTTTTTCATTGACACCAGTTTGCTCTACCGTCTTGAAAAATACCATAAATAACGACTGTATCAACAAAAAAATAAATAAATAAAAAGAAACAAAATCATTCAAAGAGCAAATGTCTGCGCGGACGAAAGCGCTGCGCTGGCTGATTCGCCCTTCCTAAAGTCCAAGAACAGGGAATAATCTAGGGACTTAACCCCTTCCTATTGGCTCCAGTTTCAATAGCGCTGCACTATTCTGTATGATACGCCATCGCATAGGAGCTCGCTAAGAAAACAAAGACAAAAAAAAGAAGGAAGAGCGGCATCTCGCGCGCGTAGGATCGCAGACGGCTTTGCCGTTGGCGTCCTCCCGATCGTCCACTTGTTGCATGCGCCTTGCGTTCTGTGCGCGCAATCTACCGCCTCCATACCAGTTCTGCTTCCTCTGGTTTATCAGCAACGCCCGAATGCCTCAACAAGAACTTCCTCTCGGAGAATAATCAAATTCGCGTCGGAATCAAACCGCGGTCGTCTCTCTACGATTCAACTATACACCCTAAAAGTCATGGCGTACTCTCCGGGTGAGTCTTGTTTACAATATCGAAGGCGGCGGTCACAGCAGCTTATAAAGGCAACGTGAGAACGACGCGTAAATTAAGTTGTGGCTCGCCGGGTGCTTCCGCCGTTGAAAAAGTCTGCTAAATGACGCATTCTCTCGACTTCACGAAATGCATGCATGCAGGCGTAGTCGCACGGATTGTCGAATATAATTATCACCGAAACGTCCAACGTGGCCTCTCTCTTTTGCTCAATTTTTTTAACTGGTGGGCTCGCCGCAGATATTTAGACTCTCTCAACTTTTGAGGATACAGATTGTGTATCATTTACAGTATAACTTTGTAAACGAAGCGCCGCAGAGGTCTTGGAAAACATGCTCCGATCAGCCAGCCGCGGTACGACGATCACGTAACAATGATCGGTAGTCGCACGTGCTATAAATCATTTCTTTGTTCCTCTTTAAAGCGGTGCTGCCGCGTGCACTGTGCGTCTCGAAGTATACATACGGCGTTTCTCTGGCTTTCGCACGTGAAACAGCTGCGTCGGAAAACTTGCTCGTGAATGCGCATGCCGCTGTGCTTAGAAATGTAGAATTCTGAACAAATGATAGACTACGGGCCTGAAAGCCACTTGCAAGACATGAAGCAGAGGTGTAGCGTTCCCTTCTTTCCAAACAATGGGCTGGGATGGGGGGTACAACAATTACGACGTCCGGGGATGGGGAGGGAAGCCGAGGGAGCCGTTTATCGAGAGATGGCACACAAAATAGGTCGTTGTGATGAAAATTGGTTGAAAACTTGGGGAGGGGGGGGGGGCACTTCAATAACTGTCGCTTATTGTGAATTTAATTGATTTTTATTCAGGTCTACAAAGTTACACTTGGCAAAGGAGAGACAACCGGAATTAACGCCTGATGGGGTCCTCCCACCTCCAATGGAAAGCATTATTCGTCATTTATTAATTAGTCAAGCATGTTTCTCAGTATATCAGGATGTTTTTACGTGTTTGTGGTAAGCGTTACGAGCAAACGACTGTTTAACATAATGTGCGGCTTGGGCTTTTGACTCTGATCTAACACAACAATTCCCTATGGTTGGAATCAAGTGCCGGCATGCAGTTAGGAGCGCTAATTGCGCTCGGGCCCTGTAAAAGGAACAGGAAGAATGACTCACAGTTGCGAGATAATACGTCTTAGTTAATGCGGCATCACGATGAAAGCATGCATACAGGAAAGATAATTGCTTCACAGCTCGGAGCAGTATTATGTTGTTTACTTTCTCTTCCTCACCGCTCGAATACAGCTCACGCCGACTATTTAATCAACCGCGCAGCATCTTTACGGCCTATATAATTCACAGCGATTCATGTATAAGAGCGATGACGTGCGACATATTCAAGTTGTTTTTTTTTCTCAGGCTTAAAGTTGGAGCAAATGTGAAACGGTTTGCCACCCGGGTATTTGGGACAAATTTTTTAGCTATATTCTGGCGAAAAATTGCTGCTTTTGTAGTTGTTACAGTTATGATTGTCGTCACTGCGGCTGTATTCAATGATCCAGTTGCTGTTGCTCTAATTTCACTGCCTTACAAGCTTAAGTTAAATTTTCAACTGGCTGCTGATGTGAAAGCAATTAAAAGCGGCCAAAAGAGCATAGAAGCAAAAATCACGGGAATACAAAAAAATACTAGACGAACTTGAAGAAAAATCAAAGAGCCTTGATCATGTTGGCAGAGATTTATCAGAAATTCACAACTCGATATCTGCTTTAACGCACCACAGTGATTCCTACCAAACACGCCTAGACGAACTTGAGGATAGATCTAGGCGTGACAACCTAATCTGTAATGGTATTGCTGACGCTAAAGAACCCTGGAGCAAACCTGAGGCTATGTTGTCAGCGGCGATAAATGAAGTGTTTGAATTGTTCTGCACCGAGTTGACTGATTTCGTACATCGTCTTGGTACGTTTGAACTGCCAAATGCCATCCTATTATAGCCAAATTTCGTAACTACAAGACCAGGGAAAAAAATGTTTTCACTTCGCAACCAGCTGAAACAAAGGAACATTTCAGTGACCGAAGATATTTGCCCCAGTATTCGTACTTCACGCAAAAAAAAAAAAACTAATCGAATTTGCCAACAGTTATCCTGGGGCGCCCGCAGTCTGAATTACGCTATAAAAATTGTTCATGAATAACAAATGTTTCAGCTGCAACTCTGACCTTGACCATGGAGACCACACTGTGAGAAATGCCTCAATCTAGAGAAAAGGGAGGTGTAGTGGCATATCATCGCATCCTCAATCGCATCAAGTATCAGTACCGTTTACCAACGCCAGAAGTGTTCTTAATAAACGTTGTGGCCTGTCATCCAAGATAGATACATGCGATGAGAAAATAATCGCTTTAACTGAAACGTGGCTGCCCTCGCACACACTCGACTCCGAAATATTCCATGATGCGCACAACCTTATGGTTTATCGCTGCGACCACTCCGAACATAGAGTAGGAGGCGTACTACTTGCGGTATCGAAGGACATACCGTCATCAGCAATCCGAGTTAACAGTCCCCTAGGGATAAAATGAGTCTTACTAACCTTGGGTAACTGGTTCTAGGTAGATGCTGCAGATCAGCTTCCTCACCATCCACGTTTGTTAACGAATTGGATGACAGCATCAACATAGTTAGATCTCGTTTTTCTTATTTACCAATGTTCTTGCTAGGAGATTTTAACTTTCCAAACATAACGTGGAATACTATACCGATACGTCTCCCCCCCCCCCTTCACAGCACATTGAAGACTTTCTTAATATATGTTCCGTTTTTCGCTTCACTCAATTAGTAAGTCAAGCCACCAGAATTTCAAGTAATGCAGCTAGCGCTCTCGACTTAGTACTTACAACGCACCCTGACCACACCTCCCACATTACATACTTATACCAGGAAATAGCGACCACCTCTCGCTAAACTTTGCAATCAATATTAATCCTACAAAAGAGGCTAAACAGCGGAAAGCCATACGATACTATCGGACAGCTAACTTTGAAGCAATAAATAATGAAATAACTCACTTCTACGACGACTCCGTTAGAAAATTTCGAGTCTCGTTCAGTTAAATCTAACTGGGACCTGTTCGCATGAACAGTCCATAAATTAACCGAGAAATACATCCCTAATCGCACATTCATTTCAAATCCCCAAGCGCCATGGTACTCCAGTCATCTAAAACGTTTATCCAATCGCAAAAAAAAAAAGTTTCTTTCGACGATCAGCTATGGGCCATCCAGCAAGCCCGCGAGGCGGCGAAGAGGCAAGACCTCGACGTCCCCGCGTCGGAGGCCTAGGCCAAGGCACTTAAATTGCTGGTTGATAATAAAGTTTATTCCTCCTCCTCCTCCTCCTCCTCCTCCTTCATTTAGCTAACTCCTCACCTTCACCTTCGCGCTGGGCAACCTACAAATCTGCTGCACATACTTATCTAAGAGCCCTAAAAACTGCTAAAGACAACTACTAGACCCCTTTCCGATTGCGCTTTAATAATCATAAGTCGCATGTCTTCGGCCTGCCTAGCCTTCCCCTGTCCAAGCACGTCGCTACGCCAGGCCACTCTTTTGACAACCTAACTGCCACAATACTCGAATCCGGGTTTAAATCGCACTACGAAAGGGAGGTTCGCGAATCTTTTTTGATTCATAAGTTTAATGCCATAGCATCTGGGATCAACGAGAATCCGGGCAGGTTAACATTTTTGCCAGTAAAAGAGATAAATTAATCATCGTAGTGCGCGTGCACGGTTGTTTGCTGCCGTGATCGAATCTTCGGTGACATCAGCCCAATCATTCAGGTGACCAGAATGCGCATGTAAACTTGCTATCATAATGTGACGTCGACGCTGGTATTTTGCTCGTGTACATTTCGTTTGCAAACAAATGTGACTTATCAACAATGTATAGATTTTATTTTTAATATTTTTTTATTTTTTCATTGTGTCACAAGTGTGGTGATTATTTCAACCACCCTACATACTATCGCTATTTTAAGTTTGGGTTTGCTTTGTCACATTTTCAATATGTACTGCTACTTCGCTATTTATGCTATCACCATACAAAATACTGCGCATGTCTGAATATCTGTCTGTTAACAGTGAATGCCTCTGTGTAAAAATTTGTTAGCAGTGAATATGCACAATGGGGGCGCCCCCTGCCATATCCTTATTTAAGACGTACGCATTACAGTCATATACATGTGTGCCCTGACGAAGGCCGGTCCCGGCCGCAACGTTGGCAATAAAGCGTCGTTTTTCGTTCGTTCGTCCACTTCACTTCAGCATCTACAATATATATATATATATATATATATATATATATATATATATATATATATATATAATATATATATATAATATATATATATATATATATATATATATATATATATATATATTTTTTTTTCAGAAAAGCATTTGACAAGATACGCCATAAACTACTACTCTTTAAGCTTGCTTAATCTCGAAACTAACCTTGTGAAGTGGATAGGACATTTTCTCACTAATCGCTACCAATTCGTAACTGCTAATGACTGTAATTCTCCACTGACTGAAGTGAAATCAGGCGTGCCTCAAGGATCAGCGTTGGGACCTCTATTATTTCCTTATATATATTAATGATCTAACTACTTCAATAACTTCTAACAATACATCTGTTCGCAGATGACCGTGTTGTCTACCGGGAAATTACTAATGCTGATGATACTAAAACACTTCAAGCTGCTCTAAATAATATAGCTAACTGGTGCAATAACTGGTTAATGGAACTAAATATTACTAAATGTAAAACATTGCATGTATTCAGAACTAACTTGAATCCTAACACCTACCATCAAAACAACATTCCTTTGGATTCTGTCATGTCCTATAAATATCTTGGCAGTGCACATCCCGAACAACTCAAGCTGGACAGCTCATGCAGAGTACGGCATTAACAACGCTAATCGTATGATCGGTTGCTTACGACGTAGCTTTTCCACTGCACCCTCTACCTTAAAAATACTACCTTACAAGTCTCTCATGCGCTATAACTTGAGTATGCATCTGCAATGTGGGATCATAGTCATACTAACCTTATCTCACTTTAGCTAGTACAAAATAACTCTGCTCGATTCATACTTTCTAACTATAACCGTACTGCGAGTATAACCTCAATTAAAGATAACCTATCACTTATTCCACTGGCTCACCGGCGCAAATTCGCCCGTCTTTCGCTATTTCATAAAATTTTCCACCATCCAACACTTAATGATAACCTCATACTTCGACCTCTGTACATATCAAACCGTGCTGATCGTCGTAATAAAGTAAGAATTGCATCATGTCACACGAAGTCTTTCTTTCAGTCGTTTATTCCCCTTACGTCTCAGGACTGAAACCACTTTCCCCCAAGTGTCGCAATCATCACTGGCAGCAAGCTTTTCCGCGAAACATTAGCTAGCATTGTATGACCAGGAGAATAATCTGTTACCTGTACTCACTGCACTTGTTTATCTTGTTGAACTAACTATAATTGTTTGTATAATCTGTATGAACATTGTGTCACCTGAATTCGTTGCGCTCTTTTGTTGTGTATTATTCGTGTATTGTAACCACTCCCTTCTTTAATGCCATTTAGCCGTGAGGGTGTTATAAATAAATAAATAAATAAATAAATAAATAATAAATAAATAAATAAATAAATAAATAAAATTTAGGCTATTCTTGTCACTCCTATTGCTCTTGAATATCCATTTCTCCCTTCTCTAGTAACTTTCATCAGAAAATTATCCCACCAGGGCTTCTTAAATTTAAATTTAACTAAACCTGCTATTTGCTAAACGCTATGGTAAACTTACACTGTGACTTTAACTAAGCGGTTTATTTGCTTACTACGGCATCATATAAAGTCGTGTTACCTAATCATCACTTCTTACTTCATGTGATTACGCTGGCAAATACACACCACAATGGCATCATCAGATCAAAATGCATGCCTATAGGCACGAATGAACCATAGACGAGAACGCACACACATAGGTACGCACAAGAAAATCTAGACTTCTACGCGAAAAATACCCTTAAGATCAACTTGAAGGCTATATATAGCTCTTCTTCGAGGTACCACTCGTTGTACCGGTGAGCATCTAAGAACTTAGACATACAACTGGTGTCTTCGACGCAGATTCTTTTACCTTACTACTTGCATATGCGTGTGCCATGACGAAGCACAAAACTGTTATTCCAACGTAATCAAGAAAATTAGTTTGCCTATACCTTCCATAAGACTGCCACAATTACGGCATAACATACTACGGTCGGTAGAGGCATAGTAGCGTTTACTAACCCGTCACGTACCCAAGTAGTAACCTTTACTAACCCTGACACACTGTGTAATAATGAAAACGCTTACTAGCTCTCATATATTTCTATAGCAGTAAAAGGTTAGGGACACGTAAAGACATGGAGGTAGTAAATGTTGCAGTTACTGACTTGTTACTGCTATTTTTAAGGAGTGTACAGCAAACTCTTATCCACTACGCTTTCAACTCTTGCAAGGCTGTGCTACAATGACAGTGAGTACGATGTTCACTGCGTTCTGCTGCAGCCCCAACCCCGACCGTGGTGGTGGTGCCTCAACAGTCGCTGACAGCCACGCCGATGCAGATGCGCTGTCCGCACTGTGGCCATGAGATCATGACGCACACAAAGAAGACCGTTGGCCTGTGCACCTACATCATGGTCGGAGTGTGCTGCTTCTTCTGGTCAGTAACACCTTTTCTAGAAACTTCTGTTTCGCCGTACGGGCTTGGGCTTTCGCACGGCACATTATAATTGCATTTTCGCGGTTTGCTGCTTCTCATTGTGAGGTTGAATTTATTCTGCTCATTACAGCTCTGCATTGCATGACTTTTATTTTCCTAGATACCTGACGCTATTCGCCGTATGGTTAGTTATAATTATATGATACACGCATTTGTAGGACGCATTGTGATCAGTCGCTTAACCAAAAAACCCGTTCATTGCTCACTGTCGTAGCTGAAATTGGTATAGGTCATCGACGCGTAATTCGAAGGTTGTGGGCTCGGTCCCCACCGTCGTCAAGCTGTTTTCTCGTCAACTTTCGTTGATTTTCATTTACGGCATAATTACATACACTACAGTTAAAAACTACAAATAATGTCTCCTAAGCTTTCCTTGGCTTCATTGTCTGTTAGCTTCGTTAAGTTGTGTTTAACAAAGGAACGAGCCTCTCGGTCCATTTCTCTTCTACCTTTGTTCAGTGCTCACACATTCTTTGGGATGTACTTCACTTTTTTATGAGCGTAAATGAAAGAAAATGTGAATGAGTACAGGCCCTCTTTCTAAATCTCTAAAAATCGGCACAAAATAATGTGACCTGCAAAGCATTCAGTCCATAATTATAATCCCATAGATTTGCCCCGATACCGGCAACCCTAAGCACCTCCACCATTATGACCTTGGTATCCGGACGCGCGCAAAAGTGGCGAGGAACAGCATCAGACGCAGAGGCAATGTACGTTCGAGCACTTCGCTGTGTAATCATAGAGGCCGGATTTTAGACAAATGCCTATTTTGTTCCTTGCGTTCCTATCGCGCCACTTTGATATATGAGCATGAATTGGAGGTTAAGAGGGGCCTTTATAGTGTTTTGGCGTTTGTGCCTAAATGCTTACAAATGCCTATAAATGCCTATTTTCAATATTAGCGCTTATATGAACACTGTTTAGCCTCAAGTTTCGCCTTCAAGTGCAGTTTCAGACCGTTATTCATGTTACCGGGCAACATTGACTGTTCGGAACTGTTTGGGGTTCAACCTAGTCCCCTAGTTCAGCCAACTTCCGGAAAAAAAAAACCGCTAGTTGCAGTCAAGTGGGACACGCAGCATTCGCCGCCGCACTGACATGGCGCGAGCGGTTGGCGAATGCGAGATCGCGGAGAGTCGTCAGCGAAAAGGACAGTGAAGAGCAAAAGAAGAAAGAAAATGTGATGTGCACGGCTTTTTTGTTTGTCATTTACTTTGTAAGGTGTTCACTGCAGTAGCGTAACCAAAATTTTTTTTTCGGAGAGGGGGGGGGGGGGATTCAACCATACTCTATGTACGTTCGTGCCAGCGTTTGTATGTGTGCATGCATATGCATGCAAAACTGTAAAGTATCGGAATGGGGGGGGGGGGGCGGTGTTGAACCCCCGAAGGCTCCCTTCCCTGTAGTTCACGGCCAGGGGAGAAATTGCATCTACGCGTTTCAACCTGGCCAATAGGAGGAATCCCTCCACCCTTTTGTTCTTTTAGCGATCTGGCTATCTGCTCCTGCTCTGCCCTTCTCAGTCATGCCGAAAAGACACTCAGGTGTATATTGATTCGACAGCGGACACTTGACTCGCCATGCAGAACAGCGGGAGAGACCGTGATCTGCGAACCGCGCGGGACGTCACACTAATATCGGTACACTACAAGCAATCGTTGAATAAACGAGAAATCGGTGTTCAAGCTCATATTGCTCACTACAGAACGTCTGCGCTTCGCTGACGCCAAGCGTGTGCGTGGGTGGGTGGGTGACCACTTGTTCGGTGCCTGTTTGGTCGATCCAAATGGCGTGAAAGGAACGTGAGAGTATTCTGTACAGCCACCCATCACGAGTGAGCGCACACACAGCCTTCCGATGTTTTCTTTGTGTGTATAGTTGTTGTTTGCAGTTGTTGTTGTTGTTGTAGCAGCAGTATTAGTAGTAGTAGTAGTCGCTGTTGTACTAGTAGTAGTGTTAATAGTAGTGGTGTGGTGGTGGTGGTGGTGGTGGTGGTGGTGGTGGTGGCGGTAGTAGTAGTAGTAGTAGTAGTAGTAGTAGTAGTAGTAGTAGTAGTAGTAGTAGTAGTAGCTGTTGTTGTCGTTCTTGTTGTTCCCTTTCTTCTCTCAGAATCTGTGTGCTCGCGTGTGCGCAGTTTACCCTGCTTCTGGGTGCCGTTCGTGGTGGACGCCTGGAAGGACACGACCCACAGCTGCCCCAACTGTAACATTACGCTGGGAGAACGCCGGATGGTGTGAACGCAGCGGGCCGCCGCCGACTGCGTAGGCAGGAAACGGCGCCGAGACTCGCGAGGCTTCTGTTGCACGTTCGTGACGACGACGACAACCGTCACGTGCGGCGGAAGCGGCGGCGACGACGGCGTGTCTGTGCGCTAGCCTCGCGCGAGTTGATTCATCATGTCCACGTGCGAGCGGCCCGCCCATAGTGGACTCTTGCGTTTTGCGCGCACGTGCAAGGGCATGTTCGCACTGCCGTATTCGTCTCAGTCACACACACACAAATACATCGAGGAACGTATGAGAATTCTTGAACACGGGCCGTTCACGAATTCTCATCTCTTCCAAGTTTCCACCTTCACCTCTGCCTTTTTTTTTTGTTTGTTTTTGATATCGAGGAAAGTAGTAATTCGGGATAGTAGGCTTCCCACATTGCTATCCTAAATATTGCCACAAGCACATTAGAAGGGTGTAAGCATAGGAGTGCGCAAGGTCGAGGGAGGGAGGGGAGGGGGGGGGGCAGAGCGGACAGCATGCCATTTCTTCATTTTCTTTTATGCATGGATTGCAAATTGCAAAGCTTGTTTTTTTTTTTCTTTCGGAGTCGTTGAGGGGGGTCTGCGGTGAGAGTTTGCCGCCACCCCCCCCCCCCCCCCCACTTAGTGGAAAACCCTATGCGCAACTATGGGTATAAGGACAACACGCATACTTTTGAATGTCTGTGCTTGCTTTCTTCTGGCACTGCTTAGGATCCCTACACAACAGACCTACCAGCCGGAAATAGACGTTGTTACGCATGTGCTCGTTTGTTTCTTTTGCGCCATATAGCATCCCAGAGTGACTCTTATAGAAGACGCGGGGGAAAATTGCCGTCCACCTCAATTATGTGCTCATCGCACTGCACTTGTACTCACTCTTCATTGCGCATTTCTGTGGTACTATATTTTGAGTACGTACGCTTGCATTCGAAAAGAAAGAAGGCGTGTAAATTATCGGAGCACTTTGTTGGGCTAGTTGGTTCCTTCTTGAACGAAATGGTTACGACGCAACCCAAGGTGACGAATTAAGGAAACGAAAGAGCGTCTTTCCTGTCCTGACTCTCTTTCTTGTCCTGATCTCTTCACCTTGGGTTGGATCGTAATAATTTTGCTCAAGAAAGTGAACGTGTACTTTCACAAAACTTCAATGTGGGAATATTGTTCACTAAATCATATACGTTACACTGTGTGATGATCACTTTGGAGATAATCGTGAGGACTGTTGTTACGTATCGCGGCAATTCATTTGACAATGAACACTCTGATCGCATCTTTCAGTAAACATCGTGGTCATTTGCCTGCTCATTTCCTTCGCCGTTCTCAACCTACATTCAGTGTGAAAATATGTCTTGCGTGTTTTTTTGTTTTTTTGAGCATGTTCAATGTAGGCCATCTCCTTGCTACACATTAGCAGCCCATATTCCGCTGAAAGCGTTCAGAGCAAACTCGCGACAAAAAGTGTGTTGAATTGTGCTGGATTGGTAACGCACATTTCGGAACTTGAACGTAACTGCGCTAAAAAACAGGGCCCAAACAGGAGTGAGCAAACGCGGCGACGTTTGTGCAAGTAGTGCAAGTGATAGTGATAGCTTCATTTACGTTCTCTTTCCTTCCTGTTATATTGTTCTTTCTTTTCCTAAGTATTTCCAGCGCTAGAAACAATGTCGCAGCAAAATCAACGGCATCAACTGGCTCCGCTTTCTTTCTTAATTTCAGCGAAAATGAGTGAGATTAAAAAAAGGAAACAAAAAAAAAAAAAAGACGGCGACGCCATTTACAAATACTGACATGTAGAACAAAAAGTTAGAGGCGACTCACGGAATGAGTTAAGAAAAGTCACCCGGCCCCTCATACATTAGCCTGAGACGACTCGACGCGAAAGCCATCTTCTTACTTCTTCAGTCGACTGTATTGACCCCCCCCCCCCTTTCATAAACTTCTCTGCACTCAAGGTGGTTTTGCACTGCCTCCGTGCAAGCGTCATGTGGTGACGTCATCATGTGACGTCTCATTATGTGACGCCATGGTGATGTCCTGATGACGTCGCAAATTTCGGCGACGTCATCGCATGTCGATTTTTATTGCATCACTCTTGTTCACGCCGACGCCGACGGTCACCTCTCGCGCTTGATTCGCCATCTACGGCTTTCTCCTGAAAAGAAGCATGGTCGAAAATAAAGCGAGGCACTCGCTGGGCCAGGCAAGCTCGAGTGGATCTCCGTTTTACTTCACTTAACGTCGTCTGATTAAGTTTTCGTTAATCTGTAAGAAATGCAGAGAAAGATCGCGCTAATTATAAAACTTGTTACAAGTCCAGAAACATTGATTACGAGGCGGAGGAAGGCCATTACGTAGTTCCTGTTTCTTTAGCCCTTAGAAGATGGAGACATAATACCGCGCATAATATTAGGATGACGAGATAATTATGGAGTACAACACAAAGAGACATCAAAGATACGAGACTGCGATGCAACATGACGGATAACGAAGGCGCAGTAAAGCTTGGTTTTAGGCTAGTTGATGCATGCTTCGTGGAATAAGAAGACGCAATACACCATTTAAGAGACAGGCGCTCTCTCCTTTCGCCTCTTTCTTGGTGTATCGCGCATTCTTATTCCATGAAACAATGGCGCCGATTGGGTCAGCGACAAAAAGCAGCGAACACATGAAGCTAAACAATGATGCAGGTAAGCATGAAGCCAAAGGCCTAAATAAAATTCAAAAACGAGACGGAATTGAACAGCGGGCGTTGCACACCGAAATCTTCATTGCCCTCTTCGGAATTTCTGCGTCTGAATGCTGCTCGAAATAATCAATGGCGGTTCAGCAAGACAATACCGATCACTGTCGAAGCCAGCGTCCGCATACGCCAAAATCCACGCTTTATTTAGTTTTCCCAAAAGTCATAAAAAAAGTTTGTGGATCTCCTTCATCAATATCTCACCAAAAGATTAGGAAGACGAGAAGAAGAAAAAGTTGCTGGCCTCCACTGAACAAGCACTGTCCGTGCATGGTACGTCCAGTAAAAGGTCTGGGCCCTCTGCTGCCCGCTCGTCGCCATGATCTGTGTGCCGCTGACGCTGCTGCTCATGAGTAGCAGGGCCTTCGGCGCCGCTGGAAGGACCACCTGCCAACGGCCAATATCGACTCTTCCTGGACGTTAACAAAGCGCGCGCTACCGACTTGGCTGCCGTCACCAAAGCGCCCGCCGTTGTCGTCACCCATCTTTTGCCTCTACAACTCCCGCTACAGCAACGCACTCGGCGACGACTTTCTGCCCATGCACGTCTCGTTCGCAATCTGCCCCAGCCTGATATACTGGTCCGTGAGCCTGGCGGACAACATGGTAAGCTGCAGACAGCCCGATTTCTGACCCCAACTGCGACTACTGCCAAGCGCCAGCAAGGATGGAGCATATCGTCCGGGAATGCCCAATTCACGAATCATGCCGAGCTGCTTTCATAAAAAATTTGGGGAGGGGCGAAGCATGTAGAGAATGGTGTTTCAGCTCCACTAACGTGAAACCTGTGGAGGGGCGAAACAATGTGCGCTGGTGTTTCCCACAGCAAGATCACTGCTAGTGGGCAATGAGAGAAGAAAGTTTAGACACAGAGGCCCGCACAAGAGAAATATCCCACCGGCACTACATTGCAGGTCAAGATCCAGTGCCTATATATACGGGGTAGTCGGTGAACGGTTGTGCAGCGCGAGCAGTCGGTTTTTTTTTTTTTTTCAAGAAAACGTACGCTGCCCCACCTACAGCAAGACGTGGAGAAAACTACCCACCAGATACTCGAAGATCCACTCATCAGAGCCACGCTGAATATATGGTGCATTGTCATGCGCACGACGGCCATCCCCTGCCCAGCAATAACAAGCACAGGCTCACCAGGTTGGGAAAATCAGCTTTTTATTTTTTTCTCTCTCTCTCTCGTTCCTTTAATTTTTTTGATACCATGCTGCTGAAGCCAACAAGCGAGAGCACATTGTGTATACTCCAATAAAGTTTTCAATTAATCAATCAATCGACAGCAACTACAGACTCACAAAACTGCGCGAGATCAGCGTGCGCCAGACCTCCACCGCAAAAAGCAAGTTGCTGATGACTCTGGGCGGGTACCTCGAGGACAGCGTCTACCTCCACCGTCCAGGAACGGACGCCGTGTTGCGGCAGAGAACGGCCTTCCCGGTGTTCAATCAAACCGCGCGCTACAAACTCAACGGTACCAACATCCACTGGGTCAAATTTGGCAACGATCTGTGCGAGAGGACACCCGGCCAAGCTCGATAGAAGACACTCGGTCATTTCGTAAGCAATATAGCGACCCTTGCCAACCTGAATCTCTTCGACGGCGATCCGTTTTACGTGACCCTCATGACAGACCCTTCCGACCGTCCCGAAGACGAAGACCTCAGCGCATTGGCGGCAAAGTAGACGTGTTCTTCCTGAACACTCACCTGAAACGTCCGCCGCGTAACACTCTGTCGGCATACTGCGGACAAACTGCGTGCCTGGTTGAGAAGTTCCTTGACGAGGTTGGTCTATAGCCCTAAAGAAAAATGCTGGCAACGCTTGCATCAGCGCGAGTGTGGCGCTGCAGGCGTGGTCTTCGCTTACTGAGGCATCTCCCTTGCCAGCGCAGGCTGTCTCTGGGATGGCGGGAAAGATGTCCGTGTCCGAAGTGTGGCGCTTGAAGAGCGAGATCGTAAACATGACGGCGAACCTCAATAACAGCTGCTACGTGTATAATACGACGGACGGCGAAGGGAAATACTTCGCTTTTGAAGCTCGCCCTGTCTTGGGGAGGAAGCTTATGGTCAACAAGGTGCACTGTCTGGTGCTCATCGACTTCAACTTTTCAATTGAATGCGGTGCTTACAAGCAGACTTCATATTTCGGAAAGGAGATGTCGCGGCGAATCAAAAGTCATTCAACATTAGCGCTTATTTTCCCCCCACGCAGGAATTGCCCTCTGTTTACTATCGCATAAGATATTTCCACCGATATCTCGAAAAATAAAGCTTGCTGTTTTGCTGCCACGGCATGATAGTAGCTGGGCAACTGTGTGTGTGTGGTGTGTGTGTGTGTGTGTGTGTGTGTGTGTGTGTGTGTGTGTGTGTGTGTGTGTGTGTGTGTGCGCGTGCGCGTGCGCGTGTGCGTGTGCGTGTGCGTGTGCGTGTGCGTGTGCGTGTGCGTGTGCGTGTGTGTGTGTGTGTGTGTGTGTGTGTGTGTGTGTGTGTGTGTGTGTGCATTACGTGAAGATAGCGGTCATACACACCCCGTCATAGACACGCTATGACTTATCTACGCAGCACGGTACCAGCCTGTACTCTCTGTCTCTCTCTCTTGCTACAGCGTGCCAACGTTTGTGGCATTATGTTTGTTTTTTTCCTGTTTCCCAGTCCTTCGCATGCGGTTGCCACTCAAAGCTGTACAACCGCTTGGAAATGTACGCCCGTTTGGCCTCTCTCAGCTACCCTTGAAGAAGCCAGGCTGACATATATGTGGACGAGCGATAACCTGCATTGCGGTTCGTGTGACACTGAGCGAGTATCGCGACCTCAGTGCAAGCCTTGAGCAAGGCTGTCTGTTCTCGTTGAGAGGAGCTATGTGAGGACGCAGCCTCGGACAGTTACGAATGTGCAACGCTAATGCCAAAGTCGACGAGGTATAGGTACTCCAACACAGCAAGGCGTCTGGACGCATCGTCAACAATGACACAAGAACAGTTACGACTCTGCTCAATCTAAATATTTCGGAATGATCAGAAGCGATGAAATCACTTTTTCAACGAGGGCATCGAATGATTTTCATCCTCCTGGACGGGAAACGAAGTCGGATTAAAGCGTAAAGAATTCGATCCGATGTCATCGGAGGTATGCCTAGAAATGGGGCGGGGGGGAGGGGGGCACTTAAGCCGATTATTTTACTATCATTTTAATATCTACCATTAATTAACGATATATATTTATTTAACGACAGAGTTACAATTATTTGAATCTTGGCCATTATGTCGTCCCAGACGACGAAAAGCACCTGGATCGAGGGCGCGGGTTCGATTGCCGGTGACGGCGGCCGCGTTTCGATGGGTCCTAAATGCAAAGGACACCCGTGTGCCTTGTTTTGGTGCACGTTAAAGAACCCCAGGTGGTTAAAATCAATCCTGCAGTCTTCCGCTACGGCGTGGCTCATAATCATATCGTGGTGCTGGCGCGTAAAACCCCAGCAATTATTATTATTATTATATTATTATTATTATTATTATTATTATTATTATTATTATTATTATTATTATTATTATTATTATTATTATTATTATTATTATTACAAGAAGTACCCTTGAAGTCTGTTTTTTTATTCCTCTCACTTTTTCATGTGTGCTACCCGCAAGTTCATTCAATATAGGAAATATCCAGAAGCCATCAGACGTTCCCTTGAAGACGTAATATATATATATATATATATATATATATATATATATATATATATATATATATATATAGAGAGAGAGAGAGAGAGAGAGGAGAGAGAGAGAGTAGAAAACAAATGCATAAGGCAAATTTATCAGCGCGTTTTACAAAAAAGAATAATTAAAAACATAACACGGTAGGGGGAATGGCGGGGAAGTGATCTTTAATACTGCTGTGCTTCTCGACTAAGGCGCCCAACATCTGTTCCCATGTGCTACACGTGGCCCTCTCGAGTTGGAAACTCCGTGAGAGAGAGAGAGTGGAAGAGCAGAGGGAGAGTGAGAGAGGACTTCCGCATTGCGTCCTCGGCCCGCTTTTCCTCGGAAGGAGAGTCCCCAAACCCCGAGCAGCGAGGGTCGCGTCCCCGGCACGGTTACCCAAGCGCCGGCGACCCACTTTGGCGTCGGCGCCCTTGACCGCGCCGCCGCGCAAGGCCAGCGCCCACAAAGACTGGTCAAGGGCAGCACCGCAACTGGTCAAGGGCTCGCGAGCACAGCTCGAGGACGAAGCGAGCGACATTTCGCGGTCACCGTCGCCATGGCGACGCGTCCTTTTATCGCTACGCTTTTCCTCCTCATCGTCTTGCTATACCCGAATAGATGGAGGGATGTCGCGAGTGTTCCCCTTCGAAGAGAGGTGTTGCATAGTGCCACCAAGCTATAGCATTTTTTTTGTCGATATTGTTAATCATCGACCCTTTCAAAGAAATTCGTTGTCCTAAAGAGCATTTTTTCTTTTTTTTCTTTCGCCCCTGTTTCGTGCTATCAGCCGCACTCTGCCATTTTGAATCACACAATCATTTTTTTCTTCCTTATATTTATTTTATAGTTAATAACTTCGTCCTTGTTTATCTCTAGGTGGATATAGTTGGACTTTCTAAGTATTGGATTGGATTTATTAGCATCACCTGTTGTAACGAGCGGGCGTCAACAGATGATATGTTTCGCCGCGCCATCCCGCGTGAGCAATTTCAACCTCTCCCGGCATCCATCGAGATTTCCACGTAGCGCGTTATTATGAATGTTCTCCAGCGCTGACAATCATCCGTGCTGTCCAGGGGCGTAGCTCTAATGCTTTTCTAGGAGGGGGAGGAGGGGAGGTGACCTCGATCCTTACGTATGCTATACTGTGTTCGTATGTGTGGGTGTTATAGCGGCCCGTCCCGCACATATGACTGCCTTCGTCCCATATATATAATATTTTTAAGAAATATATGTTCATGAATTACACAGACGTGACTGGTCTCAGACATACTTCTCGAAACCTGATGTAAAATCCCCTTCAGAAATGACCCGTATATGATGTACAGACTGCAGCGATGGCGTAGTGGGTAGAACATCAGCTTCGCATGCAAGAGGTCCGTGGTTCGAATCCCGGTGCCGGACAATTCCCAACCGGATTAAAAAAAAAAAAAATCCGCGTGATGATGGAATTGTGTAAAAAGGCCTGGGGTGCAGCCTCACTGGCGACCACAGCCAGCAATGCACTCCCTCACCAGAGCAGGATTGGCCACCCTGGTGTAGCACTTGGCCACTACCTCCCACATGAATACACCAATTAACCCTCGGCCCTCAGTCCCCAGCGGCTGCGAAGCAACTGACCAAGGCGGCGGTCAGACCTGCGACGCAGCAGAGGGTGCTAAGAATCTCTGGGTCCGGACAGGCCGTCATTGGAATCTGAACTTGGCTACATATAACGCTAGAACTTTATCTAGTGAGGCGAGTCTAGCTGTACTATTCGAGGAATTAGAGGGTGTTAAATGGGATGTAATAGGGCTCAGTGAGGTTAGGAGGCCACAGGAGGCTTATACAGTGCTGAAGAACGGACACGTCCTATGCTATCGTGGCTTAGCTGACAGAAGAGAACTAGGAGTGGGGTTCCTTATTCATAAAAATATAGCTGGCAATATAGAGGAATACTATAGCATTAATGAGAGGGTGTTATGTATCGTGATTAAGTTTAATAAGAGGTACAGGATGAAGGTGATACAGGCCTATGCGCCTACATCCAGCCATGATGATCAACTGGTTGAACGCTTCTACGAAGACGTAGAATCAGCAATGAGTAAGGTAAAGACACAGTATACTGTACTGATGGGCGACTTTAATGCAAAAGTAGGCAAGAAGCAAGCTGGAGATCATGCAGTTGGGGAATATGGCATCGGCTCTAGAAATGCCAGAGGGGAGTTACTAGTAGAGTTCGCAGAACGCAATAATTTACGGATCTTGAACACCTTCTACAGAAAACGGACTACTCGTAAGTGGACGTGGAGGAGTCCTAATGGCGAAACTAAGAATGAAATAGACTTCATAATGTGCGACCACCCGGGCATTATACAGGATGTAGAAGTAGTTAACAAGATCCGATGCAGTGACCATAGAATGGTAAGATCTAGAATTCAACTAGACGTGAGGAAGGAACGGCAGAAACTGATACGCAAGAAGCCGATTAATGAACTAGCTCTGCGAGGGAAAGTACAGGAATTCAGAGTTTCACTTCAGAATAGGTACGCGGCTTTAACCGAGGAAACCGACCTTAGCATTGACGCAATGAATGATAATCTGACTAGTATCATTAAGGAGTGTGCAGTGGAAGTCGGGGGTACAGTCGTTAGACAGGACACTGGTAAGCTATCCCAAGAGACGAAAAACCTCATTAAGAAACGTCAAGCTATGAAAGCCTCAAATGCAACAGACAAAATAGAGCTGGCGGAGCTTTCGAAGTTGATCAATAGGCGTAAAGTAGCCGACATAAGAAAGTATAATATGGAGAGAATTGAGCATGCTCTAAAGAACGGAAGAAGCCTCAAAGCTACGAAGACAAACTGTGCATAGGCAAAAATCAGATGTATGCGTTAAGGGACAAGGATGGCAAGGTCACAACCAATATGGATAGAATAGTTGAGATAGCGGAAGAGTTCTACAGAGATCTGTACAGCAGCCGAGACAGTCAGGATGATAACGTAAGAAGCAGTAATATCCCAGAGGAATCTGACATCCCACCAGTATTAACAGGAGAAGTAAAGAAAGCCCTAAAGGGAATGCAAAGAGGCAAAGCCGCTGGTGAGGATCAGGTAACATCAGACTTGTTGAAAGACGGTGGAGAGATTATGTTAGAGAAACTGGCCACCCTGTATACGAAGTGTCTCTCGACAGGGAGGATACCAGAATCTTGGAAGAATGCCAACATCATCTTGATCCATAAGAAAGGGGACGTCAAGGACCTGAAAAATTACAGGCCCATCAGCTTACTGTCCGTTGTCTACAAGCTATTCACAAAAGTAATTGCTAACAGAATTAATACGACATTAGAGTTTAATCAACCAAGGGACCAGGCAGGATTTCGTACAGGCTTCTCAACAATAGACCATATTCATACTATCGATCAGGTGATAGAGAAATGCGCGGAATACAACCAACCCCTATACATAGCCTTCATAGATTACGAGAAGGCATTTGATTCGGTGGAGACATCAGCAGTCATGCAAGCACTGCGGAATCAGGGCATCGACGAAGCCTATATAAACATAATGGAAGAAATCTACAGCGCATCCACAGCCACTATAGTCCTTCATAAAGAAAGCGACAGAATCCCAATAAAGAAGGGCGTACGGCAGGGAGACACGATCTCTCCAATGCTATTCACCGCGTGTTTACAGGAGGTTTTCAGGGCCCTAGATTGGGAAGAATTAGGGATAAGAGTTAATGGAGAGTATCTCAGTAACCTGCGCTTCGCTGATGACATTGCATTGATGAGTAACGCGGGAGACGAATTACAGCTCATGATTACTGAACTGGATACGGAAAGTAGAAGAGTAGGTCTGAAAATTAATATGCATAAAACTAAAGTAATGTGGAACAATCTTGGCAGAGAACAGCGCTTCGCGATAGGTGGCGAGACGCTGGAAGTTGTAAAGGAGTACGTCTACTTAGGACAGCTAGTAACCGCGGAGCCGAACCATGAGAGTGAAATAACTAGAAGAATAAGGATGGGATGGGGCTCATTCGGCAAGCATTATCAAATCATGAATAGTAGTCTACCACTATCTCTCAAGAGGAAGGTATATAACAGCTGCATCTTACCGGTACTTACCTACGGAGCAGAAACCTGGAGACTTACAAAGAGGGTTCAACTTAAATTGAGGACGACGCAGAGAGCGATGGAAAGGAAAATGATAGGTGTAACCTTAAGAGACAGGAAGAGAGCAGAGTGGGTCAGGGAACAAACGGGGGTTAAGGATATCATAGTTGAAATTAAGAAGAAGAAATGGATATGGGCCGGCCACGTAGCACGTCGGCAGGATAACCGGTGGTCATTAAGGGTAACTGACTGGATTCCAAGAGAGGGCAAACGCGTGAGGGGAAGACAGAAAATTAGGTGGGTAGATGAGATTAAGAAGTTTGCAGGTATAACGTGGCAACAGAAAGCACAGGACCGGGTTGATTGGCGGAACATGGGAGAGGCCTTTGCCCTGCAGTGGGCGTAGACAGGCTGATGATGATGATGATGATGATGATGATGATGATGATGATGATGATGATGATGATGATGATGATGTACAGACTAGAGCACTGCACGGGCCCGCGGGCCGGGCCGGGCCGGGCCGTCCGAAGCGTTTTCCGGCGGGCTCGGGCTGGGCTCGGGCTTGAAAGTGCGGGCCCGGGCCTGGCCCGGGCTTGAAGCCGCGGGCCTGGGCCGGGCCCGGCCTTGAGGCTGCGGGCCGGGCCGGACTCGGACCCGCTCATTAAAAGGCGTAAGTCGGGCCTTCGAGCACACGCGAATGTTATGCATTCCATGGTCTAAGGTATACTGTGCCAAGCTGAAGTGACACGTGTATATATATATATATATATATATATATATATATATATATATATATATATATATATATATATATATATATATATATATATTTAACGACAGAGTTCCAATTATTTGAAGCACTGCACGGGCCGTAAAATCCGGCCCGTGCAGTGCTCTAGTACAGACGGGTCCACTGTTAAAGGGACCACTTGCGTGCAGGGCATGTTCAGATTTCGCTCTCTTGCAAAAGCACAGTGGCTGAGATTTGCATAAGACTGGTGGTTGACAGTTGCGACTCCTTTTCACAGACACGGCCGGGCTGGGCACGCACGCGCGCGCTCCAGCGAGCGCGCGCGTGCGGTCTAGCCCGGCCGTGTCACAGAACAGTGCCATGCACGAACGAAGTTTCCCCATCCACTTGCCGTTAGGGGGCCAGCAATATGAAAGGTGCTCATTCGAGTGTTCCCTTTAACAGTGGACCGTACTGTACATGGGAAAGGCCTTCTTTCAAATGGCAACATTAGCTGACATTTTGTTCAACCCACCCCCGCCCGCTCCCCGCTCCGACATTCTTCGCTGTCCCGGCTCTTGCAGGAGATTTTGTGACTGCGGCCCGCTATCTGATGCGAGTTAGAGACCCCCTGATATATACACATACAAAATGTAAAAATTTCGGAAGTGGCCGGGGGGGGGGGGGGGGGAGTGAACTCCCTAACCCTTCTCTCGCTACGCTTATGATGCTGTCGCGTTCGCTGCAATCACGGCCCCTCGCTATTACAAAGTCTTTACTACGGTCTCGCGTTGGCTGACACACTAGGTTTCGGGGGAAAAAAAAAAGTGACACGCGCGATGCCTTCCACACGTCTGTGCTGATCGCATCGTCTTCGTTATGGAATGCTCGCTACGTTTGTCAGCAAAAAAAAAATTGACAGTCCGATGAAATCGTCATTCTTGTCAATTCAAGGTCACGTATGTGAACGCACGTTGTGGATCACCACTGATTTATTACTATAGGCCAAAGAGAACGCCCTGTTAAGGCACGCCCGCCATTATTCGTCTATTAAGACGATCGATGCACAGCGTCACTGAGCGTGAATGTGGGAGTGCTTCCCGCACGGCGGTGTCAGCGACGCCTACCCTTAGTAACATAAGAGCTCTGCACATGCGCATATCGTTAGCAGCGTGGTTATTTCATTATCGTGCGCATGGCGTCAGTTGTGGGCGCCTTCGACAAAGGGTCACTTAGATGACTGGTTGTATATACGTTGTTTTAGGTGCACGTTAAAGAACCCCAGCTGGTCGAAATTTCCGGAGTCCTCCACTACGGCGTACCTCATAATCATATCCTTGTTTTGGCACATGAAACCCCAACAATTCTTAATTATTAAATGAAGCGGTGCGCAGTGGCAAAATAGTCCTGCCTTTAACGCACTGCGCATGTGCCGAGTCTCGCGTTGGTGTACGTTGGCGTCGATGGGAGCACCGTGCGCTACGCGCTCCCATGTTCAGGCTCTGTACGCTACCTGCAAGCTTTACTATGTGTGAACAGCGCAAGCTCGGTCAAGTCTCTGTGCTAGGCCTGTGGAGGCACGCGCCAGGATTCTCTGGTGGTGAAGGATTTCTCATTACTCGCGCTATTCGATTATTTCCAATCGATCCTATCCAACTCTTCTCCTGCAGCCATCTAAAACTTCTAAATTTTATGCAACGGTCGATAGACCTTTTCGTTTTCTATTTCCTTAGCGCATATCCCTTTTATGTCTACACTTCCCTCAAAGAGTAATTATCGGCAATTTAATTTTTTTAACAAGTACGTTACGACTGCTATGGAAACGCTGATTACGCGGGTAGTTTGTGCATCTTGGAGGAGACGAAAGAAAATACATAATTCACGGAATCTGTTTAGGTGAACGGCAATAGTCAAATATGCTTAAATCGAAAGCTTGAAGAGTTTCGCATTTAAAGACAACTACGTACCGCTTTACTCTTCTAAAACGCTCTTGTACCAGTAGCGTCACCATGATTATATATATACATTAGACATTCAGTACACAAATACAGTGTTCAGATGCTGAAGTCTAAACTCGAATATTTTGCAACAGTATAGATGTTCAGATGAGTAAAACGAAAGGGCTGTCGTCGAAAGAGATCGTGGTTATAAAGTTTCGATATAAACCCGACTGACGTACTTAGCTGATGGTGAAGGAGGGGTGTTTAATGAAATACCATAATGTTTCTCATTTATTATATTCACTTTAGAGTGCGTAATTATGCATACGTACGCACACACATGGTACCTATAAATATTCTGAGGCACATCGCCTCGCATTCGATGACTGTATATTTCTTTCTCACATATAAGGATCAATAGACATATTTAGAAAAGCGTACGCAGGGTTAGCGTTCGTTGAGCACGATACGCTGTTTTCGTAACTTGACGTGCATACCGAATAGGATAGCGTATGACGCATGCGCAGTCACGACAAACGCTAGCGCAAAGCTTTGCGTACGCTATTCTAAAACTGCCTAACAGAGAGCTTTACTGCCGGGTGAAAGCGGCTACGTACGCACGCTCTTGCGTTTCCTTGTACTCCCTGCCGCACCCAAGGAGAATACAGAGTAACGCAAGGGCTTGCGTAAGCAAGCCGCCTCGAGGCTCCGGCACTAAAACAATCAATGACGACAGAATATGTGCGCATGCAGATAAGCGCACATACCGGGCCCAGTAGCCACTGAGACTGAGCATCTGCGGCCGTTCCCAACCGCACGATATCATCTGGTGCATCCACCCGAGTTCTTAGGTGTGCAGCGCACAGTCTCGAACACATTAAAGAACACGCACACCACGGCCCGCCTCAAATGTAGGGAGGCGCTGGTTCGCTCTCCGGAACGACGCCCAACAGTTCGCGGCGCAACAACTTCCCGCGCAGAATTTCGTTGCGCCGCTTCTGGTTCACCAGCTCCGTTTCGGCCTCGAGAAGGCTACGCATCTGCAAAAGAATGTCCACCCTCAGGTCCCTCTCCCGACTGTCCACACTGTCAGCGGTCATCTGGAGCACCTCCGCCAAACCCGAACGGTGTCCACCAACTCCCGCTGAGAGTCCGTAGCCAGCCCCATAACCCAAGTGCGAGCGCTCTTCCATTTCCTCTGAGATCGGCGGCGCGCCTCCCGGTCTCGGGGGCCATTCCACTTCCTCGTCGTTGCCATCGTAGTCCGAAGAGTCAACGTAATGGGAGTCTTCGGGGGCTGTGGCAGCAACAGTAGCGACTGTCTGATCGTACTCCGCCTGCAATGAGCTCCGCTGATCGGGGCAGCCGTAAGGAGTGCTTGCTTGAAACAGCAGGCCGTCGTCTTCAGCAGTCGGGACATCGGCGATTACGTCAGGTCCGCGCGTCTGCAGCGTCGTTTCGGCGTAGGCGCTTACGTAAGATGTGGCCACTGCTTCGGGAGTCTTTGGCGAGCACGGTTCTGACTTGATGACCACGGGACTGTCGACCCTCCCACTCGGAATCGGACTGCAGCTTTCATGCTCGCGTTGCTGCTCGGGCACGTCTCCATGTTTGGAATCTGTGTCTGTAGTGATTGCCTCGCTAGCACCAGGTGGAACCTTTTGGCAGGCGTCCAGCTGTAGCTCCGAGTAAGAGGAAGGCTCTTCGGCACCATGCACCCTGCCGACAAGCATACGGGGAAGGCCTTACGTAAACATACAAGTACAAGCTTAAAGTTTGCTCGAGGTAGTGAAAGGTGTTTAGGGCTTTAGGGATCATTTACAATAGCGTAGACTTGCACCGAAATACAGGAAGCCATAGCTGACGGCTGCGACAATGTCTTAAGGAAAGCTATCAACCACAGAGCCGTACAAACATTTCCATACGAAGCACACAGGCAATGACGTCAACAAATCATGAAAGAAATACCTGGTCATTTTTTAGTGAGCTGTACTAATGGGAGAAGACCTTGTGAAAACATCGCGGTCGTAATAAGCCAAAGTGAAATGAAACCGGTACGCAACTTCTCATCTGTGGCTGCCAAACGCCTGTGACCAGCTCCAATAGATGCGTCATTGCAGGGATACAACTAGGACAAGAAAGAGCACACATAGATGATACGAGACTAAACAGGTCAAGCGGGGAACCACCAGCTATTTCAACTATACCAATTTGGGTGCGGCGACGGTCATCCGTTATCATTTTTTTGGGCAATTCATGTGGCGATGAAAGTAAACTAGGGACTTCAGAAGCAGCTTCTCAATCAGTGTCAAAATTTTCCGAGTTCAGCGCGCCGAGGAAGCCGTCAGGACTGAAGAACAGCTGACCAGCACCTAGGCGTGATCTTCTGCCCGTCCCACATGACCGCAAGACATTTCAATGAAGTTATTTGACTGAGAACTAGAAGAAAGCACTAGTGAATTATGGTGGCACACATAACTATTACAGGGAAGCTGTTATGGCTAGGCCATTGCCTCAAATGGAAAACATTCCATCTGTGTGTGTACAAATGCCCCTATGCGGCAAGCCAGACAAGACGCATGTCGCGAAACGGAGAATGCGGCAGAACAGACGCACGCTGCTCAAATGAGAAACTTTAAGGCAACATAAGCTAAATCCAAAAGTGACTCCTGGACAGCACTGGCGTGGCCAGGAGGGGGGGGGGGTGACCCCCCCCCCCTCGTAATTTTTCAAATTTGTGTTCTGAACAGCTTCGCTGGTCAGCGGTCCTCCACCTTCAGAGTGGAACGGCTCCTCAAATTTCATTTAAACTTATAATGCCAAGGCGAACTATACACTACAGCATTAACTAACGTTCGAAAATGTGCCTAGTTTGTGTGAAATCAGCACGGGATAACATTGGCTTCTGTTGGATATCTGCTGTTGTAACAGTTAACGGAATAAAGTATGTGTGCTACTGAGCCTCCACCTCTCTAAATGCTTCGCACGTCGTAACAGTTCGCCTCGGTAAAGTTAGGCCCCGCCCCGATATATTTTTTTATCCTATCATTATCATATGTTGTTCCCGTAGCCCCTTTCCTCAGCCTCCCTGCCTCATTGTACAGCTGAGTTGCAGGAGCACGCACTTGGCTGGATCGTCCACTGCGGCATTCGGTTGATGCGAGTGCTGCGACGGCCCGGCAACCAGGTGGCCGTCGTGCGTGCGGCATCGTCCGGGACAGCTCACGTATTCGCAGCGCCAGAACAGCAGGCCTCCGATGCGGTTCTCCAACACGTACCGGTAGTCGCCGATCTTCTTCGCAGGCTGCATGGTGCGAGAGAGATTCAGGACGCATTGCCAAGAAAAGTTGTCTGCAAGTATAGAGACACAGGACAAGACAGGCGCATCAAGCGTGAACCAACTTGCACAAACACATGTCTTTGAGCGCCTTTTTTCTGAGGTATTCCCCAATGACGCTTGCCCCGCACGCAGGGACGTAGCCACGCTGCTCTGGGAGTGCAAGGCAACGCACACTAACCCCGACACTAACCCCGCAGCTCCCTCTTGGTTGACCAGCTCTGGGCCGTCCAGCAGGCCCGCGGAGCGGCCGGCAGGCTTGGCCTGACGGTCCCGACAGGGGAGTCGCCCGCTGCGCGCTGACGCGCGCCTTGCAGGACCTCAATACAGTTTTCCAACCAACCAACCAACCTGTCCTGTGTGAATCTTGTTTGTGCCCCTCTTTCTTCAGCGCTCCTTCATACAGCATCAAGTGTGATGCAACTTGCCGAGACACGGCCTACTAAGCCTTGCACGTGTGCGCATGTAGCGGAGCGCAGAAATAGAGAGCGAAAAGGTCAAACGGGAAACAGGCGGAGCCGTCTGTTACATTTCACGCGTGTGCATCCGCTGCGCTTGCGGCACCAGTAGCACCGAAACGCGGTTTAGACGCGAGCAAGCAGACGTGGAAAATCATTTTGTAGCGCTAGCACCTCGCGACATTTAAAGGGGCCCTGCAACACTTTTTCAAGTAATCATCGAACGGCTTTATTAAAATACCTTATTGCCGCACAAATCGACAGCGGCAAATTTTCTTGGGATCCGTCAAGTACGAGCGCAGTAGCGGTGATATGTCGCACGCGTTGAAGGATGACACGATTTTGAGGCATCCCAAAAGGGACATTTTTTGTTTCCGTGGTGTGCACTATATATATATATATATATATATATCAGCGCTCTCCACACACCGGAGTCAGACAACACGTATAAAATATTTCACTTTGATTTTAAAGTTTACATCGGCCAGCATCTGCAAGCCGGCCCCACCACAATGGACATTATCACGACAAGTCAACCCAGTTAGATTACACTGTAACCCAGTTCTATAGTACCAGTTCACTGGGTTGGCGAAATCTGCATCATGTATGCAGCCTAAATGACAGAAATCGCTGTCAGTCTATCTGCTGGACGACAATTCACTCGTCGTTGTTTACGTGAACCACGTGCGACTGAAAGCAAACTGACAGCTCTTGCTAGTATTTGGCGCGAGGACATACCGTGGCGCCATCTTGCGGAGGCATCCCTGTGACGTGCAAGGTTGGACAATTGCCCCGCCCGCCCTCTCCCGCTCAGCCCGCAGCCGCTTTCGCGTCTGCTTTTTTATTATTATTGTTGTACTTCACTTCAAAGAAATCAGTAAAATACTGCTGCGGCTTCATCGCTCACAGTACGAAATGCTAAATAACTGCTCAGAAAAAGAAAGTTACATCCTCATAATGCCTTATAGACAGCGTCCTGACTGTCGGCGTCGTCTGCTATGGCCAACGATATGGAAACCACGGGGGCCGCGCATGCACGCTGCTTTTGTAAAAGGTAACGAATCATTTTGCTTGCGGCAAAGAAACATATTTTTTGCTGCGAGAAATGCGGGCAACCGTGCAACTTCATTCATTGTAGGCTTGCATATAAAAACAGGCCGCGGTTGACACGACAAGCATGGGCAAATTTACATTCCTGTTTAGGACACATAGCCCTATGAAGCACGACGAAAGCGGTTTCTCCGCTTTGTGTGAAGCAATCCAGTACGCTAGATTCATGCAGCCGCAACCTTTCTCATATGACTGGAGACAAACGCACGAGAGCGCGTGCGTACATATCAGCGATATGTACGCACGCGCCTCATTCAGTGTTGTAGCCACTGTGTAAAATACACCATGGTTCTAGCTAGATAACGTTTCACAGAGTTTGTCTGCGGCACGATTTTATTATCTGTTGCTTCTCGTTGAGCGTATTTTCTAAGGTTGTCACACGGTGCATTTTCGACCGCCACCAAGCCACATCGGGATGAAAATTTTCGACGATTGACTCCGTTATCCAGCTTGCACAAAGAGGCCAATCGCGATCGAAAAATATGGTCCCGATCAGGCTCGATTGCGATAGCAAATGTACCGTGTGCCAGCCGGCCGTATTACTTGCGCACTTGAATGACCATGCTGCAAGGTGTAACTTACCGTGGTCTAAATGGAAATATTGTGTTGCTGTGAAAAATACCAACGTCCAGCATTTATAAAGCTTCACTGATAAGCAGTATGACACTTCGCGGCTGCTGCTTGAAGGTGAATCAGTGTTTGAAGCTGGCCACGTTTTCGCCTGTAGCGTAAAACAACACAGAGAAGAACAAGTGACATGACACTGGCTATGGGCTCATTTTACAGAAATAATCTATTATAAGCAAGGAACCCCATGGGGTGAAGTCGAGAGTCTGACGGAAACCCGTGTGGTCGGGAAAAGACACGAGGACAATTAAAATAAACAAGAGTGCAGGAGGGGAGTTGGGGGGGGGGGGGGGGGTCAAACAGTGGTGGAAGTTACGCCGGCGAGACAGGTAACTTCCAGCAAAGACTCAAGCAGCACATGTATGACGTCAGAAAGGTTTCATCGGACGTGCTGGCCGAACACGCAGATGCAACTGGCCACGAAATAGACTGGGATAAGGTAAAGATAACAGAAAAAGAAAATAACTGGATTTCTCGGCTTTATCTTGAATCTCTGACAATCTAGACAACGGCACACGCGCTTAATCGTCATGGCGGCAACTTTCCACGCATTAAGGTAAAAAGTTGGGCGAGTTGGTGTTGGTTCATGATAAGCAGAGGGTCGCGATACAGCAGTACACAAAAGGAAAACAATGGACACAAAAATATCTTTCAGTTGCTAGTAGCGCGTCGCCCCGTGTGCATTCTTTTCCTTTTGTGCACCGTTGTATCGCGCCCCTCTGCTTATCATTTCCACGCATGTCCGCACGTTGCTACGTCATATTCTAAACCATGCATAACCAGACTGTTTTCGCATTCATTTTTCACTGTGAACAGTGCTGCCGTGAATATTCGTGGTCGGTGTCATGCATTTTAACACCACAGGCTTGAAATAACAAAAAAGAAAGACGGGTCACAGGGGCATCATGCTCGTGAAAAGCAGGGTGGCGGTAAAAGTGAAAGCTCACGCCTGGCCCCTTCGCGTACGTAGCGCACTGTGACAGGGAGCAGAAAAGTACCATGCCGCGGTGGCTGATAATTTTTACTGCACATTTCCAGATTGCGTAGCCTCTAGGGGTCCACACATAAGCGAGAGCAAAACAACGCTGGTAAAAAGTGAAATCGCGGTTAAAAACAACGCATTCAACCGTCCGCTTCCCTTCGCCAGAGCGAGGTGAGGCCACGTGATCCAACCCTGCACGTCACAGCGATTGCAGCGCCCGCGTCTCCAGTGGTAGCCTTCCCGTGACGTCAGACTCATGGAGGAAGGCATACTTCCTCCATGAGTCTGCAGGAGGTTGGTACGCATG
This sequence comes from Rhipicephalus sanguineus, assembly GCF_013339695.2. Lineage (NCBI taxonomy): Eukaryota > Metazoa > Arthropoda > Arachnida > Ixodida > Ixodidae > Rhipicephalus > Rhipicephalus sanguineus. The sequence goes on along the minus strand of NC_051181.1, from coordinate 145,740,958 downwards.
GAGGAAGTTTTCCTTCCTCCATGCGTCAGACTTATGTTGACACACCACTGCGAAGCCTCGACACCCAAACCGAAATTGCTGTTTTAAAGGGACACTAAAGGCAAATATTAAGTCGACGTTGATTGTTGAAATAGCGGTCCAGAAACCTCGTAGTGCTACTTTTGTGCCAAGGAAGTGCTTATTTTGAAATAAAATCCCGTTTTAGTGGTGCGCATCGCGTTAGCGCACTTCAAATCACCCGCCTGAAAGTGGCCTTTCTCACGTCACTGTTGCCGTGCCCAACGTTGCCCGCATTTACTGCGCGGCGGCGTGCACTGGCGGCGTGCACCATTCGGGCATCCGGCAACATCACATGCATGAGGCATTTTGTCGAACTTTCTGTCAGAGCGACTTTCACGAGCGCGCAAAACGCACGCGGCAGTACGCGATACCGAAACTACCACTGAGGCGCGACCGCGTGAGCGAAGCAGGGCGCCGGGCGAAGCGCAGTTCGGCCAAAACGGAACCTCTGAACCACGCGCGCCGTTCCCCAAGGCAACGCCAAAGAGGTTATTTTTTCCATGAATCAAATAGAAACGAACCAAACAGCATTTTATTACGAGTCTTGATGCACGGAAGGTTCTTTTTTTATTGCAGCTAGCTTGATTACGAGTGGTTAATTGTAGTCGGACTCTCTCACGTCATCATGATTATTTCCAAAATATCCCGCTCGTGGCGTTCATCGTGTGATACATTTAGCTTAATTTCTCCCTAAGTAGGGCACTGCTGTTGATAATATTGCCGTTTTAGACGTTGTCATACATTGAGTTTTCACTCTGACATAAATTGTTATTTGCCTTTAGTTTCCCTTAATGTAGCGGTATAAAAAATATATTCAATGAATTCCCAAGCACTACGACACTCTTTTTAGGGTTCTCGACACCACTGTTTTCATTTAGAGCAACAACCCGAAAATGCTTAAAATTCGTGTCAGTACTCCTTTAAGGGACACTAAAGAGAAACAATGAATCGGTTTAGATCGATAAATTGTGCTCTGAGAACTCTAACGTCGTTAATCTCGCCATGATAGGTTTATTAATAAAGGAGAAAATCAAGTTCAATGATTTATTTTTAAATTTCGCCCAAAATCTCCCCTCGTGACGTCACGGATGTCAAAGTGTATTTATCGTGTTTTGGCGCTATTGGCTCGACAAAATTACTTCAAACTTAATATGTTAAGTTTATGGCCCCCTCAGAATACAATATACTTCATTCTTACCGATTAGGAATTACGTAGTCCCTAGTAAGCGCCGTCAAAACGTGTGACGTCACGGCGAATGGTGCGGAAACTTCAATGTGGCGTCGCCACCCACATTTTGTTTTTGAGCGTCTTCTCGCAGCAAGCGTGGTGTTTTTGGTATCGTGAAAGAGTACTTCACTAATATGAGAAAAATCGTTTTGCTCTTTAGTGTCCCCTTTAAGCGCTTTCTCTCTCTCCTTTCGTACCAGCGAGTGCGCTAAAAGCTAGGCAGGGGGGTTGTCAGCGCGCGTCATGGCCGTGAGCACTTTCTTTTTCTTCGAACACGCAACATACCCTGGATGTGACGGAGAGTATGCGCGGCAAGAGAACCTCGAAGAGGTACGGGCGCGGGATGCAGGGCCAAGCGCCGAAAGCGGTCGCTACCTTAAGTTGGTGGCGCCGACGCGCGCTTCAAGCGCGATTTCCTCGACCACACGTTCGGCCACAGCTGCAAGGTCAGCGACCGCTTGTGGTTCGACAACAACCTGACCACAATCGCTACTATAACAACGTGGCACGTCTTTATATGACAGTAGAGGAACTGTACGGAGCATTCACGATTTACCCTTTTATCTCCGAGCAAGCTCCTCTAACATCATTCACTTCGTGGATATGGTGGGGATTTTTTAGCCGACTTTGAGCATTAATTGTAAATTCTAGGCCGCGCGCTGAGCTATACATAACTTGCAAGTGACGTCAGTTCCTGTTTTCCGTCCGTCATCACCGAGCCAACGGAGCACATACGCCTCAGTGACCGCGCCGTGTTAACGTTCGTACGGCGGATCGTTTGCCGTAGTGCGCATGTTTTTATCGTTTACCTTGCGTTTATGCCGAAGGAGAATCGTTCAGGACATTATGCAGCTGCCAGCGAAGCAGTGTTGACTGGGGAACTCGGATCCTCCGTGTCTGCAGTGTCTCAGTCCATGGTGTCGCACGTAAGAGGGGAAACAGCTTCGCACGAAATTTGGAAACATAACTTGCCTGTTATGAAGTGACGCCCGCACACACGAACGTTGTTCAATGGTCCTTCCTGTTTATGCGCGCATAAGCCATGTGCTCCGCTTCTCGGACAGCTCTTTCGTGCGGTCGCACGGTTTGTGATCACCTTTGGCAAACGGTACATTCCCGCGTCTGGTCTTTCTTTTTTATCTGATTTACACTTACTTCTCGCGCGGCAGTCAAATATCGGACAAATCGCCATTGCAATGTACGGCGTTGACGGGAAATGCGAGAGCCGCACAGCTTGACTCGGTGTCGCCTGCTGTCATGTACTCAGTGATGGCGGCGCATGCCGAGATCGTATCCCAGTGTTCCTTTGTGTGACTTACTCGCAAGCTATGTATAATGTTTGGCTCACATGTTCTCAGGAGCCTCGAATGCCGCTCGGCATTGTCGTCTGACCATGTAGGTAGCAATGACTGCAATAAGTACTACACTTCTTGCACATATACCGATTTGCGCATATATATATATATATATATATATATATATACATATATATATATATATATATATATATATATATATATATATATATATATATATATATATATATATATTTCGCCGAGAGATAAACTTTATTTACAATAAAAAAGTCACAGTTTCGCCGCAAGGGCGAAGCAATGAATGCGATAGCAAGGAACTAATGCTATACGAAGTGAGGCTCGCCAATGGATACTCTCAGTTTGAACAGCGCTTCTGTTGCAAGGCGGCCGAAGGCGGCCGCCTTGCAACAGGCGGCCGAAGCAGCGAAGGCGGCCGAAGCAGCGAAGGAAACTAGCGTGCTTCAAGTGTCGACCTGTGACACTTGATAGTTCGCGCTCATCTTCTGTTTGTTCGTTTAGCGGCGTCCCTGAGCTCGAGTGACATTCGTACGCGCCGTAACATGAGCGCGTACATCACGGTGAAAGGGTGAAACATTCCTCTACCCCTCGCCACGAGAAAACCGCGCGAGCAGACGGCGGAAGGGCAAGCTTCTCCCATGCGCAAATATAAGAAGCGAGCGAGCTCGCCGACGACTTTTAAATGCGCCCGTGGGGCTCCTAGCGCCACCTCGCTGGTATTGAAGAAACGCTTATTATCGCCTGCTGTCTCTGAGTCCGTCCAGCGCTAAATGGTGTGTATATAACGCTCGCCGTTAGCTACGTGGAGGATCGGCGTTTCGTGGCGTAGTGGATAGCGCCGCTCGCTGCGGAACAAGAGGTCCCTGGTTCGATTCCGCGCTTCGGAAGCATTTTTCTGTGGGGACTTTATATATACATACTTATACATATACGGTGCATGACGGCGACGGCGACGGCAAAATCCAGCCGAGACTGTCCATATAATTGCTATCGCAATAAAAGTTCTTTTGGGGGGAGCCCTAGTCGAGGGCCCCACTGGCCTTGGCCGCCCGTTCAACCTGATCGATCAGCGCTTGCTGATCGGCCAGGTCTGAGCTGGACAGTCGCGCCTCCCACTGCTCCAACGTGTGTGTTGGTATCGTGCCTGTGTGTGTCAGGTTATTTCGCCGAGTTTCACTCGCCGACAGTCAAGGCGGAGACGACTTCGCCCCAACCAGATCGAGAAGAGAACCCCGTGCACGCCTATGCCGATCGGTCGAGGGATTATTGAACTTTTTACGTGGCAGTAAGCTATTATACGCGTTTTTTTTTTTAACAATAGAGAATTTATATAAAGATCCTATGACAGTCAAGCAACCCGTCGCCAAAATCGTCCTTCAAGAGCAACTATGCAACAAGACCGATAACGCTGGCCCGACGTCACGCCAGCCATCTTAGAGACCACGAATGTGTGGCTCGATACTTACCCGACCCTGCTGCCTGTACGTGGCGTCACGTCTCTTTCTCTCGCTGGCCACACGCCGGTGCAGTTCTTCATCATGATCCCGAAATCGGTACACCATGTGACGGTTATCGTACAAATCGGTTGTCAGCCGCGACCTGCACTGTCGCACGTCACAACGCCAACGGTAGCGCTGGTCACTGCGCGTGTCCAGCGTAAACGTGCGGCCAGCGTACTTAGCCTTGGGCTTGCCGCGCCGCGACATCACCAACTCGACGGCCGCGTCGGCAGCCGCCGCCACTCCGGACCATCTTGCTTCCGACATGCTCCCCGTGAATCACTCGGTCAAGTGGCTGTGCGTCTGATAACACGTGGTTACCGTTGAATGAGGATCAACGGGAGCGTTAGAGCTAAATCTATTGCTAATAGGTAGCTGAAACGACGTAATCGCCACGAGTCATCGTCACGACGAAGGCCGACATGGCCGAACGAACATTCCAACTAAACGTCGACGAATACCCTGCCGACGTTCGTCGTGTGTGACGATGACGCATCAGGCAAAATAATCAACAAGGAAGCAAGAGACATACGTCGCAGACTCGCCCGTCGAAATACGTCGTAGCGTGTACGTGCGTAGACGACGTTGACCGTATGGCCACCTGGTGGCGATAGCGCCCACCGTTCACAACATACTTCGCGTTGCTTTGGGCAGGTGGCGCCACAGTTGCTTTCATGCAGCGCAAGCTGTAGCAATTTTATTCAGACGCCCAATAGTCCATTATCACAATTAGATAGCCACAATTCACGGCGGCGACATACGCTGGCCTCTTGCTTTGTCTAATTTGCACTGGAGGGAAAGATATCGTTGTGTCAGCGAGCTGTGTCGTCAGTGAAATTAGCATAACTATCTGCAAGACAAGTCATATTGCGCTGACAAAATCTTATTACCTAAAGTAATTAATTTGGGCACGCACATGTTCCCAAATTACACTGACAACAATTTGGCTTGAAGCCCCACAAAAAGATTATGCATCAAACGAATATACTAAAAAAGAATTACCATGCATAAACAAAGCCCACGCTTTGTTAAGGATTGCTACATGCTTATAAAATATGAAGTGCAATATTTATGTCTCTGCTAGTATCTTTATAGGACGTCTCTCTATGCAGTGTGCATCAGATGGGGGGCACTCGATAGGCAGAAATATTGCGGCTTAATTTGTTGATAATGCTGGAATGAACCTTGAGTCAAATTTCAATTACTACCATGGCATATATATCTTGCGTCCATCCCTCAATACACAGCTACAACTTCCGACACACCCCAACCCAGCAAAGTAGAAAAGTTACGTGTCTGCGGCAATTAATACCCTGCTTATCCATAAGGCATAGGTGCATGTAGAAGCCTTTAAGCACAGCTTTAAGTGCGTTAAACATATTCTGTTTTTATGCGCAGTGACTGTACATTTATGCAGAAAATACTGAAGTAAACGGCGAAAATTCAAAATTGTACTTGTAAAAATATAAAATGGCCAGGTCATTTTATTTGATGGCAAACAATGAAATATCAACAATGTATAGGTACATTTGCTTCGCTACTGCAGAGGAAGACCGGGTGCACAAAAGAAAATTTGCAGAATAACACTGTGCACATAAACAAAAATCAATGCAGGAAGTCTTGAGTATAGAAATGCATACTTTGAAGATTAATCAATGAACGAACATTTACAGTTGACATGACAAAAATGAAAGAGAATAACATGCTTGGGCAACAGATGCAACATATGGGCATCCTAAAATGTTAAAAACACTTGGCAAACACAGGCAACGGCAACTAGTCCACTGTTATACTGCCAAACAAGCGTATGTGCAACCACATTCACCTATGCAGACTAACAGCAAGGGAGTGGTCACATCTTCCATCATTTGACACGAACATTGTTTCTCCTATTCTCCTATGGTACTGATTCATACAAATGCACTTCACCACAAGTTTGTCTTTGTTCCACAATTAATCACCAGGAAGCAACAGCCGATAACACAAGCTGCAAGTGAAAAACTGGCCTTGTTCAGCCATATCCCGCCCAAAAAATTGCGAGTTCACCTGCCAGGTCAACTGTCTCAAGGCACTAACTTCAGGTCACGTCGCATTTTCTGCAACTCAAGAAGGAGCATACGGCGCTTTATTACCTCAGTTTTCCTTTGCTCCATAAAGTACTTCTTGTGTTCGTTGAGCATTTCAGCCTCGGCTGCTGCTTTACGTTTCTCCTCAATGTGAAAGGCGGCCATAGCCGCCGCTCGACGAGTCTCTTCTTCCGATCGTATTCTCTCCTGCACCAGAAACATTGTCTCAGCCATGGCTTTCTTCTTTTCCTCATCACACTTTTTGAGTGCCTCTGTGAGAAGCAGTGTTTCGGCAACAGCTTTACGCTGCTCTGCTTCCGCTTTCATCTGCTCAGCCAAGAGCTTCCTCTTCGTTGCTGCCAAAATGTCAAGCTCCAACCTCGTTTTCTTTTCTGCCAGACCTGGTGTACCTGTCGTGAAGAAGTACCTCCTCGAAGTCCTAGTACGGACATCTGTGCTTCGCCCAATGCTACTGCTCTGAGATTCAGCGCAAGCACTGTCTTGTGAATTCATGGCGGGGGCAATGTCTGGCTCCGAAAGTATTTGCTCTATCTGCTGCAGCTCAGTAGTACGGTCAGGTGCAGGACCAAATGACCGATCAACAGAGGGTATCACATGGACTGTGGAAGCCGTAGGTTGCAGATCTACACACTCACAAGAACCATTTACTGCCGCCCCGTGCAGCTCTTCACACTGTGCTTCTTCGTCTGTTTCCACTTCCTTCTTGACCAGCACTGTGTCTGCTCCCACAGTTTTTGGTTCCACAGACGCTGAAGCTCCAAGGTGCTGCATGATGGCTGTACCTGCGCTGCCAGTATCGGGCTCCTGCACCGTTGGCACAATGTACTCATCACTGCCATGCTGACTTGGCCTGCAGAAATGATGCATTGAAGGGCATAAAATGGTCAATATAATTACAACCATACATTCAAACAAGCTAAAAGTACAACTAAAAGATGGAGACATTGAATTTGTTACTTATCGAGTATTACATACACTCAGTGTGTCACCAGAAGTCACCAGCAACTCGGAGTTACTTAAAAACTACAAAAACAATATCTGAGAAGTCTTCTCGCCAAAATGTTTGTGCGAAAAGTTAGGATTCATTTGCTCAGCCACTATAGGTAAATGATTGCACACTGGAGTAAAGTTTTACCACGAGAAGTTTGTGCCTTTTCTTCAGCACCTACGGAGAGTCAAACACTTTTGTTGCCCTATGTATTTGTTTGCATATCCGAGGTAGTGAACTAACATAGGTAAACAAGCTATTCCAGCATAATCATGAACACTCAAAGCACATTTCTCTTATAGATGTGCACATACTCATGTGCAAAATAGCAATGTCATGTCAGACACAATTTACAGAATCAATTACATCTTTTTCAGCTAAGCAAAAAACATTAAAGATGCGTTGAATTGCTTAGAATGTTAATTTGAAATTTTGGTATTTTGTCTGGAGTGAGTATTGGTTATTTGTGTCAAAAGGGAATCTAAGCACTACTTGCCCCTGGATAACTTGACTGCTAGGTGCATAACTTCCAGCATCTGTAAAAAAAAAACAGTAACAACATAAATATTAAAACATCAAGTCAGTAGTAACACTGCACCAGTACAGTACTCCTATGCGCAAGTGTCACAATCCCATGGTAAATGCCAAATGTTCGGAAACCATTGTGCCACACTTGAGTGACTGAAATGTGATGGCATCAGGATTGGCCCTATGACAGTGCTCGTTACGCTGTCTCGATCATGTTAGAAACGGCATCACAACCCTTGTGAGGGCACCGAGTGGGCGCAGGCACCAGCATTGGGTCACCCATTAGAGAGCAAAAGGGGTCAGCCTGTATTAAAAATTGCACCAACACATATTGCCACTGGCATATCAGTTTGGCCTACCCACAGAATGATCCACACTATGAACAAATAAATAAATAAATTACTGACAAGATTTTTCATTACCATCTACGCTGATTTTACATTCAGTATACGTGTCGTTGCATGAGCGTGACAATGTGATGCTGGTCACATTGGTTCCAGGGTATGCCCTTGTCACAAATCCAATTAAAATCAAATCCTGGGTTGGCTTGGCAACGACAACATGCCTCGACAACGATCACGAAGGGCAGTGAGTGTCTAATTACTGCTTTTTTTTAATGAAACGCGATAAGTAGATAAAACATCTTGAGCTATTTTAGCAGCGGCTTTTTGCAAACAACTCTCGGGTGGCGTGCGCCCTCCTGACGCGAAGAGCAGGGTCTATCGCATTAAAATGGAAGCTGATCGTCGTCTCACGCAAATGCTTACCCGCCGAATTTTCAGCTCCGGACGAATTCTCCGAGTCATCACCGCGACCGCTAGCCAAGTCTTCGGCTCTCGTTTGCTGCTTGAGCAGAGAATCCATGACATTGTAGTATTTCCACGAAGATTTTTGGCCTGGCCGCAAGTTCCGTCGTTCCTGGCAAGGAAAACAGTCTTGTGAAAGGGCGCTTTTGCTTTTTCTTTCTTTCTTTTTTTTTCTTTGCAAATAACTGTTTACTATACGACAACGTCAATAGTGTGCGAAACAAAAATAAAGCGCGCTATAAAATTCCGTTTACATATACCTAACGCATGTGCGCTACGCGAACCAGCTCACCCGCGGCAAGTCAGTTGATCCGACCCACCCCAACTCTCTCGGTTCGACCCGACTGCGTTTACATGAACCGAACAGGCGAACTCCAACGCGACAACTCGACTCAAGTCGCTTCTTTGACGAACGCGAAAATGATGCGCTTAAGTTGTCATCTCGTGAAGCACGGTCTCACGGTTACTTTGAGCACGCCCAGGCATTAATAAAAGCTTGTCGCGCACGAAAATAGAGGTGGATGCGACTTACATGATTATAGCGCGACTTCAAGTTTTTCCAGTGGCATCGGATCTGTTGCCACGACCAGTCGTAGCCAAGCGGCGACAAGAGTTCCTCAATTGTCATAAACGTTTGTTGATTGCGCTGTCGCTTTGACTTTAGCACGTGAACGACGTCGAGTTCTCTGATGAGATTTAAAACTTTTAGCGTAGCCTGATCGGTCCAAAGAAAGCGGCCGCCGCGGTCTGCCACGGCGGACGCCATCTTGTTTCTCATGATCTGTTAGTTTTCGTTTTGTTTCGAAAACAGAACTGCCAGGCGTCGCGGCAGCTGCAAGCGATGGTTATTTCGGAAGAGTATGGACAGCGTTCATGTAGATCAGTGGTTCTCAGCCATGGATGCATGCATGAATGTTTTGGGGACTCCTTGCAGTGAGAGAAAAAAAAGAGGGGGTGGAGGGGTCGTAAGTTAAGACAACATGCAGCGTGAAATAGGTGCCTTTTATTTCGCCCTGTCAAAGAATGGCCAAAATTAAGTGTCACGCCAATTCGATCTCAACAGCTTGTCAATAAGTTGTGCTGTCTGCAGCCACATTCATTCTGTTTCTAGCTATGCTTGCTCTTCAAATATGCAAGCCTAGAAAAGGTATGCTGGCGCGCATACGTAATAGAAAACTGCAAAAAAAAGAAAGAAATCTTTACAGTCATATAATGGAGAAGGGGCAACATAAGTCAGCTCTGCCGCAGTGCAAAGGTGTTATACGGAGAAGCATACCAACAGTCGGAAGGAGCCGCTGTCACAGGACATAGTGTGCCTCCAAAAATTGCGCTTTTTGTTTTGTTTTTGCTTTTTCGCGAATGGGTTTCGCGGACCCCATTTGAGAACCACTGTTCTAGAGTGTCTAGCGATGAACGGATGTGCTGGCGTAGTACCGTTTTTACGCTTGGAATGAAAATATTTTATTGCGATACAACTTCGGAATGCGCAGCCAGCTCCTGAGAGTTCCACGACAAAAGAATTGCACCATCTCCCGCTAAAGGGGACCATGAGGCGATGCGAAGCCGGAGCACTTGCACGATCGCGTTCCGTTGGCGTTCGTTGGGCATGCTACCGACGTCGCGTCGTGGAACGCGAAGGGGAACACTACGCGCGTCGTGTCTTCCCTCTAGCCTGGCCGTTAATTTTCAAAGGACGAGCGGGGAACGCGGTCGACAGGCGCGCGAGAGGGAAGCAGCGTAGGAGAGGAGAGAGAGGGAGGGGACGCGCATGCGCTGGCGCCCATCGCGGCGCTGCGTTGCGCAGGAGAGAATTTCGGCATGTCGAGCCCGCATTTCAGAGGAGTCAACCGAAGCAAGCGCTGGACAACGCGCGCGCAGCGCTCTACCGGCTTGAAGGAGAGGAGACTAGAGGAGGAGAGTAGCGCATGCGCCGCGAGAGCAGAAGCGAGAACGCAGGATAAGCGCAAGCAGCTGGTGAGAGATAAGTGGAGAGAGTAACGCGCAGCTGCTGGAGAAAGGGAAGGAGAGTTGCGCATGCGTAGTGCGAGTGTGGACAAGCATGCCGCGCATGCGTAGTGTGAGTGCGGACAAGCAGGCCGCGGGACATACCCCCGAGCAAGAGATGCTTCGCATCTAAAAGACAGTTACATCGCACCCTTCGACAACGACTAAACGTTGATCCAACGGTCTGGTTCACAGGGACAGAAATTAAACTCGGGTGTCGTGCTTTCGATTTTTACAGAAAAATGCTGAATGTGGGGCGGGCTCGCGCAGTGAAAAGTAAAATTCAGCAGATTAACCAAGGCTACCACGGATTGGTTCGCCCTTCATGAATTCTGCTTTACCATTTGTATCATCTGGCATTATTATTTGTTACTTGAACCTTGGGCCGCCCTATTCATGGCAGACACTTCAGGGTGGGTTACGGCAGTTCATTGAGGAACATTAGTGGCTTCAATTGTGAATGTAGGGGATATTCCCGTAAAATTTAATGATGTGTTACATACACGCAAGGGTTGTATCAAGGATTGTATTTCGAAGTAGTAGGGGTGGAGTGTTTAGACATCTCTAGCACACAAAAGCATTAGTATGTTTCGTGTCACACCATAAATATTTCAGGCCATAGACGCTCCACTGCCGTGTATGCAGGCAGAATAGTAAACGAAGCTTGTTGGGCTAGTTGGTGCATCATTACTTGAAACACGTGGCGCAAGGTTGTAACCTTGTTGCAACCTTACGCCACGTATTTCAAGGAATAGTAAACATTGGCGCAGTCAATTGCCGCAAGTAGCTCTTGAATGCGGGCAGCAAAGCGCAGAGGGATAGGATTGTAGCGAAGTGGAGCAAATGGCGGAGTTGGATAACGACTGCACACATGGAAGGTCAGAATTCCTCCCGCCCCCCCTCCCCGAAAAAAAATGTTGGCTGCACCCCTGATCTCTAGTATATACATAACGGGCGCGTGTGTGCATATACACACATACAAATTGAAGTTTTTGTAAGGGCCCGGGATGGGGAAGGGAGGGTTGTTTAAACTTACCGACCAACAATTTTTGCCTCTGCCTATGACACTCGCAGAGGCCACCGCCAGCATCAACGAAGAAGCTTTTGCGGCACAGTAATTTTCCTAAGATACGCTAAACCATGACAATAGGCAGGAAGCAAGAATTACCTTTCTCCGAAGATCATGCGAACACTCGTACGTCATCGCGGTTGACAATGGAGACGAAGAAATAAATGACGCAGAGTGAAAGCAGCCACTGCGCTTACTATGTATTGTTGTCAAAAATGCGCAAGACAAATGTATGTACACAATCCAAGCCGTATGGCCCAGCGCGGAAATCGTTGAAAGGCGCACCCCCGCTTCCGTGTTCCCCGACACGCGCACTGTCTGCCATCTGTCTCCAGACACGCACGAGAGGAACAGCGTCGTTCAGCCCTTCTTATATCACACAGTCACTCAGCGTCAGTGTCCTTGCTGAGGTCGAGCTTGATCTTCTTGATCTCGAGCTGCAGCAGGCGTCTCTTGAGGACCTCCGTCTTCTGCTGCTCGACGTAGAACTTTTTGTGCTCCAGGAGCATTTCCACCTTGGCAGCCGCCTGGCGACGCTCCTCCACGTGGACGTCGGCGACGGCGGCAATCTTGCGCTGCTCTTCCGCGTGCAGACTGGCCAGGGCCATGGACCTCTTGATCTCCTGCCGGTAGAACTCGGCCTCGGCGTCAGCCCGCCGTTCCTCGGCCTCCAGCTTGCGCTTGGTGGCCGAGAAGATCTGAAAGTCCAACTTCGTCTTGAGGTCGTCCTGCGACCCGGCGCCGTCCGCAGGGAAACTCTCGCTGCCCGTATTTCCGGAGGGCGTCGAGTCAGTGCCAGCGTCGTCCAATGGCCGGCTCGGCGCTTGGTCCTCCTGCCGCGCACAGAAGAACGGCGGTGAGCTTGCTTCAGCGCCTGTGATGGGTTGCGAGCCGTTGGCGTCGACCTCGCTACTCGCGTCGTCAAATTCCTCGACGACGACGTCGTCAACGTCGACCGGCTCTAGCTTGACCTTGACCCCGGTGTGCATCTCCTTAGACAGTGAGCGGACGTCGCTCAGTACAAGCGTTGGGGCTTCGCAGGAGGCCGTGCCAGCGGGCACCTGTACCATTGTCGTGCTGGCAGATATCGACGACTCCGATGTTGGGACGTTGTGTCTGTCTTGGCTTTCGACGTACCTGCTGCAAAGAAAACGGCGCGCAAAGAAAGCGAACAGCTTGTGAAATAAGTGCTCGAAATATGAAATAAGTGCTCGAAATAAGGGCCGGCTCACCCTAAACTTGACAACATTTGTAAAAATGAACATTTTTACACCTTATAGCGTAATAGGAGCAGCTGTCTTTTGATGTGGTATCAGCATAGACGTGCGCAGAGGGGGGGCAGGGGGGGGTCGGCCGCCCCCCCTAATCATCTAAGAGGGGGGGGGCGCAAAATCTGCCCCGTACATTGACCCTTCAAGTCACCTAAGAGGGGGGAGGGGCGCAAAATCTGCCCCATACATGGACTTTTTAGGGTGGGGGGCGCTGCGATGAACCTTCGCCCCCCCCCCCCCTAATGAGGAACCCTGCGCACGCCTATGGGTATCAGTATATAGCACGGATCGACAAGTCCTTACTGCATGTCCACGAGCGGTTGCACACAGAAGCACGCTAAATAGCTAAAATTGCTTTGTGCTCGGCACTGTTGCTGAAGTGCAATCATGCAAGTCGGGAGCGCCGTCTGGCTCCATGCGCTCACGTCCTGAACGACGGAGAGCCACAGCCCGAGAATTCAGAAGGGTGGAAACCTTTGGTTTTATTCGAAACGATGCTGCCCCTGGCACTTCCAAACATTTAATTCATCTTAGCTCTGCGGAATCAGCGCGTAAAGGTGATTTTCTTTACGTATGTCGTTCTTAGGCCACTGGCGAAGTGGGCGTGGTCTGAAGACATTCTTACCAGTGCATGGTGGAGAGCTAATTAATGACGGCAAGGGGAATCCGAAAATGGAATAGCAAATCACTGACTCTATGTCAGGTATTTCTAAAAGGTGTTCACCTCTGCACAGGATCTGAAACGGGCCCGGCGCTGCTACTGGCTCCCGCTGGCTGCTTGGTACACCAACTGCAAGCAGGATAAAACACACTTGGTTCACGCGTAAAGCAACAGGGCGTCACGCCACAGAAGATACAGCGGTGTGCACGTGCTACGTACACTCGCCGCCATGTATGGCGCTGAGGGGACGTAGCTCGAAAGGGCGGGGTCGGGGGTCCCTGAAATCTCGTCCACTTTACCGTTAACAACTTTTTGGCATTGTCTGTTGCATGTGTATATATCGCGACACGCCTTCACCAGCTGCCACGCACAATGTGCCGCCATGGCTGCGATTGGCGCTGACTAACACTCCTATGTTTATCAACATATATACCCCAGAAAGTGGACGGGAGGATGACCGCCGCCGTAGCTCCATCGACGCGTTATTCGAAGGTCGCAGGTTCGGTCCCTGCCGCGGCAAGTCATCTTTCGTCCACTTTACTTTCTTCAATTCATATTCTAAATACTACAGTTAACACCCCCTGTACTTTCCTTGGCGTTATTGTCTGTTAGTTCTCATTAATATTGACTCTATGTCAGGTATTTCTAAAAGGTGTTCACCTCTGCACAGGATCTGAAACGGGCCCGGCGCTGCTACTGGCTCCCGCTGGGCTTGGTACACCAACTGCAAGCAGGATAACACACTGGTTCACCGTAAAGCAACAGGGCGTCACGCCACGGAGATACAGCGGTGGTGCCGTCACATTCGATGTATGGGAGCCATTGGCGTAGCCGAAAGGGGGGGGGGGGGGGTTCGAACCTCTCCCCCGAAAATTTTCAGTTTTGCATGTGTATATATACACGCACACATACAAGCGCACGCACAATCATACATGAAGTATGGTCAACCCCCCCCCCCCCCCCCCCGAAAAAAATGCTGGCCTCGCCCATCATGGGGGTTCCGTATGTAATATTACTATGTATAGAGACATTCACAGCAGCCCAAAAATATGGCGGCAGATGGGGTACTATGCATGCTGACGTCAAATTACTTGGAATACAACACCTTTGCCAGGGAATTGCTCAAATACACATAGGCGTGCGCACAAGGGGGGCAGGGGGGGGCGGCCGCCCCCCTTAATCACCTAAGAGGGGGGGGGGGCGCGAAATCTGCCCCGTACATTGACCCTTCTAGTCACCCAAGAGGGGGGGGGGGGGGCAAATCTGCCCCATACATTGACTTAGTAGAGTGGGGGGGGCGCTGCGACGAACCTTTGCCCCCCCTAATGGGGAACCCTGCGCACGCCTATGCAAACACATGAACACTTCTGAAGCTAGTTTGTGTGTGTGGACGTCTCCTTGGCTTTCGTGTAAGTTTCTTTGCACACATTCATTCGTATGAAGGAGCACGAATAAGTATAATTCAACACTGTCATGTCTTACCAATTATTCAGTCACGAATCAGACTTCAGTAAATCAAATAGATGCCGCTGAATTAACTACACATTCCACAGAAAAAATATGCAGGACACCACATCAACATCATGTTTGAGGCTTGTGAAACATTTGAGCAGAACATTATTGAGAACTAAAAGACAGTAATTATTGTCTGTTAGTTCTCATTAATATGTCTAACAAGGAAAAACGAGATCTAAAGTAATCTTCTTTTCCTACATTGAGCAGAACGGGTTCTCCTAAAGTCGTTTTATAACTTCGAGAGCCATAAATTAACTACTTTTTTCTTAATTTGGTTAGGCACGAAATTGCCGCATAAACGACGACAGCATTAAGATTTAACGCTTCAAGTGTGTACGTTGGACGGTCGTGTTGTGCTGATTTCGTGGTTCCCCTCCCTGGAGAATTGCTCAGTGGAATCGTCCGCACGCCTCAAAGACGTACCGAACCGTGGACGGGTTTTCAAGGCACCACCGCGGCGGAGGGGAGTAGGGGTCGGAAATAAAGAAAAAAAAAGAGGCACAGGAAAGAATCGACAGCGGGTTGCTTGGATCTCACGGGAGGGGTGCACCCACTTCGAAGCCCAACGATCCGAAGGCCGCGTCTGCCCCTCACTGAGCTCAATCGTGTACAGAGTGGAAGTATACATTCTTACAACCGCTATGTGCACCGGCCGAGTTGAGAACGCTAGCGCTAGCAGAAACAAAGAATTATACAATGAAATGATCTCTTAGGTAATAAAAGATATTCAGTGTGACTACACAGAAATGTACAATCACGCACGCAAGAGTGCCCTTGTTTTCGGGCGACCTAATGTCAGCTGGTTTCATACGCACATAAAGGTTGATAGGGTCTTCTAGCAGTACCGGTATCTTTGTGGTCAGCACGTCACTATTTTTAATCTTCAAGATTTGTATTCGATCGTGAATGAACTGGAGGGAGTACAAAGAAACAATTCAGAAGGCAGCACGGCAACGCCGAAGGATAGCGTGGTTACGCCGCTCCGGGTAGCACGCGTCGCCGCATTTCGAAGACTACAAAGGCGGGCCGAAGCAACCGTCCTTGGGCGCCCATCGAACGACCTCGAAGGTGGAGCTCCTTCCGTGGCTTCGGCCTTGGGACGTTCTCCCCGATCCGAGACAGCAACACGCCGTCAACAAACTTTGGCGCTCCGGAAATGGGGCAACACGGTGCTCCCGTTTCGAACCCCTCATTAACCCGTTTGGTCCTGAAAAACCGGCAGCTTATGAACGGTTAGTAGACGGGGTATACATCGCTCACGCATTCGGCAACGCTCTCAGCTACGGGGACAGAGTATTCGTGTATGCATCGTGAGCTGCGTGCCAAATCTTAGATCCACCCACGCGGAAACTGGGTCGAGCACGAAGCGAAAAGGGTTGACAGCTTGCGTACCTCAACCGGATTAACCCCTTACGCAGCTCAGACCCCTTCGGTATCTTTCAATCCCTTTCGAAAGGTTTAGGCCGAGAGCTTGAACCCTTTCATAGGACTGCGAAGCTGGGTCAAGGTTCTACCCTTTTCCGTGCACGTGGGGTAGCGAGCTCAGAGTAACCCTTTCAGCAATGCCCGAGTTTACGGGCTGAAACACTTTGAATCCTTTCGTTTCCGAAAGGGCTCAACCCGTTAGACACGAGCTTAACCCTACACCTGACCTGAAACCACCCGAGTCGACGTTCCGCGGCTCCCCAAAGGGTGCCACCCGTCCGCCACGCACCGGTCGGCGTTCGCCTCCGCGACCTTGTGATCGGAGAAGGGATCCGATGGTCCTTGGACGAATCTAACAGCCTTGGATCGAAGACTCCCCGGCACCCAAGTCAGCCTTGAAGGGGTCCCGTCGCCTTGAGGGGCCCCACGGTTTCGCAGCCCCATCCCGACTCATCGGCTGGCCTTGGGTCTTCGCGAATGCGCACCCCTTCTTGCAGAGAGGAGGAAGAAGT
The DNA here is from genome assembly GCF_013339695.2 of Rhipicephalus sanguineus. Classification (NCBI taxonomy): domain Eukaryota; kingdom Metazoa; phylum Arthropoda; class Arachnida; order Ixodida; family Ixodidae; genus Rhipicephalus; species Rhipicephalus sanguineus. Next base: position 145,723,971 of record NC_051181.1, on the reverse strand, counting down.
TGAGGAAGTGATAGGAACGGCTTGTATTCGCAAACTGTGTACTGTGTGTGTTCCGTGAGGTGCCGGAGGAGCGTGGTGTTACGCACACTCCTCAAATGTATATCAACTACGCCCATAGCAAAATCCTCCCTTCCGCAACGGTGTGGCATTAGCAATAACATTGCTTTGAATTGTTAGCAGAAGCTATCTGCGAATGTACACGCAAGGGTGAGTGAGTAAAGGTCTACATAGTGATTGTGTTGCTGTTTTACGGAAGGGGGATGCGAAATATGAATATATTTAACTATTACGGCGAAAGCCTTAGATGCCTCATGAAACGCGAAATGGGACCGTCGGCGTCAACACTAATCGAACGAAAAGAGTCGCAGGTTATCAGATATTCCGAGATGAGTGATACTAGGGTTTTCTTTGTGACTCTGTGGCTTTATAGATAGCATTTTACTTTTTTTTGTATATATAGTTAAAACTCATTTTACCGAAATTGAGGGGAGCCGCGAATTAACTTTGTTAAATCGAATTAGACATTTCGCGGTCACTTAATTCGGTACATTAGATTATATGGTGTAGCGGCCGGTATCCGGAAAGCTACCGTGGCATCATATTTGCGTAGCGTAAATCCGCCAAAAATGAAATTTCGGCCTTCGGAAACGACCGACACCTCTATAGGGTGTATGAAGCAACCAAGATTGTCACCACCGTTGAGCACTTTTCTGACCATGCCTCTCGGTTCTCTGAAGCGCGACAGCCAGCCGCGACTTGCCTAGAACTCATCGTCACCCAGCAAGCACGCGAACGAGCGAGCATTTTGTTGGAACAGATGTCCGCTCCCGGGGATGTTTTTTTGTCCGCAAATCCATAAACCATGCGAAGAGGGGCTCTTCCACCTTGCCATGCGGTCTTGTCTTCAGCGCTTTTTTTTTCTTTTTTTTTTTTGCGAGAGGAATTGCCAGACGAAGTGGCGCGGAGGATGTCACCTTTCCCTTTCAATATTGTAGAAAGAGTACAGGTCGGAATGCCATGTGCTGCAGCCACGTCACATTTTTTTGGCCACTCGTTACAGCACGAATTATGTCCGTTTTATAGTTCAGGGTAAGCCTTTTTTCTTCTCTTGTGGGGCTCCATGTCCGACATGCTTCCGAGTGGTGCGCTTGCCCGCACACGCCACGTCCGCGTCCACGAGGTAGCAAGGCTAGACTGAATGTAGACTTAACAAGTTGAGCTTGACAAAGACAACGTGCGCTCAAAGAGAAGTTCATGAAATAAGGGCAAAAGCACGAATGAATATTGGGAATACCCGCAGAAGAGGGGCGGCGGGAACAATAAGCGGCGGCGCGCACCATCTGAGGCATGCGGCACGAAACGTTTTTGCCGCTGGCGCCATCTGGTAAATGCAACCCAAAATTATTCGTTTTTTGTGCCGCGCAGTATTGGACGAAGGTGCTCCGCGATGTTGCCGTTGGCTCGCAATCAATAACTTTTGGGGCGTTCTCTACAAAACAGACCAAAAATAATCAATTTTCCATCTCATTTTTCGAAAAAAAAAAAAAAAGGTTCGTTAAATCGGGACAGATCACGAAATTTGTTTCCATACGGGCGTGAGGGAGAATCGGGGTGTCTTCATTAAATCGGGTTTCGTTAAATCCAGTTTTAAGTGTGTAACACTTTACGTAAGCACACGTTAGTCTGCGGCACGGTTTCAATACTTGTCTCTTGCTTCATATTGCGCAAGTTTTCTACGGTTGGCACAGGGTGCATTTTCGAGATCGAGCCAGATCGGGATGAAAATTTTTGACGATTGGCTCCGTTCCGAAACGTGAATAAAGGGATCGCGATCGAGAAATGTGGTCCCGATATGTCTTGATTGCGATAGAGATTGTACCGCGTGCCACCCGGCCATTATTTCGCGCATTTGAACCAGGGTGACTACCGAGTTGACCTTTCTAAATTCCCTGAGTTTTCCAGGTTTTCCCTGAGCGTTTTTGCTAAAATTCCCTGAGTGAAGCAGAACTTCGTTTTATGTCAAGATGGGTAGAGACCATATCGCTCGGTGATGTCACTCTCTAATACGCACGTTAGAAAATAAAAACGACTTAATCCCATTTGAATAGTACATAGAACAGTTAAACCTCAATATAGCGAAGTTGGTAAAAGCGGCAACTCACTTCGTTATATCGAAACTTCGTTAAACTGAAATTCGACCTTTCATGCAAGGCATAGTTACTGAAGGATTAATCTTAAACTGAAAATGCCACAAGAATGCTCAACTAATATGGCAACATGAAAAAACTTTTTTTATTTTTTGCGTGAAAAAAAAATCAGTTTTGTTGAGCGTGAAGTGCAGCAATCACAGTTAAATGCCTTGCCGAGTGGCACATGTATATACGAAAAAAATGCGGGTTTAATGCACTGCGGAATTGCGCTTGTTCTGCTGCTGCGGGTTGTTATCAAATCCTCGCGCGTTGCCCAGAGCAATGCAACGCCTTTGCTACCATGTTGCCCAGTCGAACCATTTGCTCTCCACGAACGCAAAACATCGAAAACCATCCCACGTTAGAAAAAAAGAGTCACAGTTTCACCGCGAGAGCAAAACAATTAATCCGATAGCAACAAAGAGGAATTTTATATGAATATAGGCTGGCAGCTCGCTCCTTCGGAAAACGCAGCCGCTGCACTGAGAGAAGTGCCCTATCTATGGCTCAGGGGCGGCTTCAGGTACCTAATGGGGGGGGGGGGGGGTACAAAGGCTGAAGCCCCCGCTCAGCAGTGCATTTTGGTGGGTCACGCATATTTACAACAGCCCAGAGGGGGAAATGTGCATAGGGAAGCAGGAAAAGGTAGAGCGATGAGAGAGGTAGAGAGCAGGGACAAGATTCTCTTTACCCCTTTTGGGCAGTGGCAGGCAAAGCAACCTGAAAAAGGGGGCAAACTCAACAGGCAGCCTGACAAAGGAGGTGGACGACAGGCACTGAAGGGAGGAGGCGGGGACTGGCTTAAGGGGGGGGGGGGGGGGGGGGGGGCGATCGCCGCTACGCACCCCCCCCCCTTGAATCCGCCACTGCTATGGCTTCAACGGAAGTTTTGCAATTAGAGCACAACACCTGCAAAGGTATGAGACGTCTGCTGATCCCCACTAAAGATACTGCGGCACACGCGACCACGCCCGCTGGTACAAAGTACGCGCTTCCTGTCGGACTTACGCAACCCCCCCCCCCCCAACCCGCTGGCTCCTATCTCCATGTGCCCATCGCGCGAACGAGACGGTCCCCGTTCGTCGGCAGCGCTCGCGCGCTTTCACTCGCGCATGGAGCATACGACGCGCGGGTGATGTAATCGCGATTTGGACTTGATAAGGAAGATCATGGCGAAGGCATAAAATTCGCGTCGGAGTGTCTGTACATTTGCTTTCGCAAAAAAAAAAAGCAATATAGCTGCGGGCTAAGATCTCATGAAAGCACGGTAACAGCCTGAATTACGGCACATCCGATTATGGTGGAAACGTTACTGTTTTCCGACATCGCGCGCCGAATCGAGCCAGTGGGACCCGTGCTGGTGTCGCGAATTTCGGTCGCCGCTATGCCTTGGCTCTGAAAAGTTTTGTAATTCGGCTTTGTAGCAAACATCCACGTGGTGTGGCTGGTAATTGCGAGCTGCAGCCCCCCAAAATATCGGTTGACTGCCTAAAACTTGTTTCAGCATGTGCCCTCATCGGGAAAAAAAAGAAAAAAAAGCTTTCACTTGCAGTGAGTTACGCTAGCTCTTGCCTGGAAATTTATTCTATTCTTCACGGAGTCCTAAATAGCATATTTGAAGCTCGGGATCCGAGCGAGTGAGCTCTCCGATGACAGCCAACAAGCGTCGTCTTTTTTCTCGCCGATCGGGATGGCTTGCCAGATACCAGCCTTGTCGAAGACATCCGCTTCCTGAACGATCGCGATCGCTGCAAGATAACTCAAGCTCGTTACATCTACTGCTACCGCTTCTACAACTAATCATGCTTGTTACTTGACATGCGGCGATAACAAAAACACCTTATCGGGCGCTAACGCACAGCACGCGCGAGAAAGAATACAGAACTACACCGCGTAGTCACAGAACACCCTGACAACATTGCGCGATACGATGTGTCGTGGTTCATGGTTCCCGCATGCCGCGCATTAGCCTGATTCTCTCCCACTCCACCGCTCCGAAGGCGATGACAGCATCGAGGTGCCCCACTTCCCCGCAGCCGCAACGGCCGTTTGATTTGAAAAATGCGTTCACAAAATATCGAGCCAGTGCTACCGCGACTTTCGTTGCCTTTCAATAAAGTTACTGTGGATTTTCCCTGATGGGAGCACAATTTCCCTGAGTTTTCCCTGAGAATTTCCAGACTACCCAAAATCCCTGAGAATTCCCGGTTTTCCCGGTTTTCCCGGTCGGTAGACACCCTGTGAACGCACTAGCATGCAGCAAGGCGCAGCTTGGTTGATACATAAAAAAAAAGAAAAGAGAGACTTCAGCGCTTACTAATCGCTGGCAGCGCAACAATAATCGTGTCAGAGTAAAAAAAAAAAAAGAGAAATAGTGCGAAATATTAATTTATCGAAGCGGTGTGCACCCCCTACGTATGAGCAAAAGTACACTGCTTGATAAGCGGGACCCCGTAGTTGATTAGAAAGAGAGAAAAAAAAAAGTAACAATATATTACTAACCACTATGCGGGCTTCGGCGACGCTCAGCACGCGGACGATTCAAAGGGAGCACCGGTAATTTCCTCGATGGCACGGCATCGGGCGCAAGGCGGCGCCTTTTCCACCCTGCCGCGAAAGAAACATGCTGGCGATTTGCGGCAAACCATGCGGCAAACGAACGCTGCTCGGAGCGCGCGGCTGCCGGCACTTCTCGCGCCACCGGTAGGCGCTGGAACCAATCACAGGCACAGGCACTCACTCACGTTCTCCGTTAGAGATGGGGGGAGGGTAGCTTGACGACCCCCCCCCCCACCCCGCTTTTCCTAGAGGGTGTTGCCCCGTCCCACCCCACTGAGTCCCTTGCATACGATCACAACACAATGCAAAGACGACGTATGAGGGGGGGGGGGGGTGTACGTCACTCGCTCGCGTTCATACTCACGTTCATACTCACGTTCATACTCACGTCTACTCACACCCATCTTCACTCACTCATACTCACGCCCTTGGAATGAGTGACCTATGCTGGAGAAACCGAGCTTATGCATTTCTGTATCGCATGAAAGCGAAAGTCTTTGCGATGCATTGTGGCTGCATTCGGCCCCTCATCGATCACTTACAGCGCTGTAAGGAGCACCGGCAGCCACGCTGTCCAAGCATGACGTATCACTCACTGAATGCTGTACATGAACGGCTGTCTAGCTGCTACTCACCGAACATTTGCGCTCCGACTGCGTACACGAAGTCTTCCTCGCGGAAGTGCTTGCAGCACACACGTGCGTGAGAGCTTGGTTCCTTATCCATTCTAAGCTTTGTAAGCCACGCGTCGCGCAGTTTCTTAGCTTTGGGGAAAAAGTGAAAGCTCACGCCAGTCTCCGTCGCGTACGTATTGCATTGTGGCACGGAGCAGTAGAGTACCATGCCGCCGATGACTTCGAGTGCACTTTCCTACCTTGTGGAGTCTCTATAGGTGTCCCCTCACATGAAGTGAGAGCAAAACAACGCTGTTCCACGAGGGAAACGCCAGTAAATTGTGGTTAAAGAACGCGTTGCAACCATACACTTCCCTACGCCCGAACAAGGTGGGATCACGTGATCCATCTTTTCACGTCACGATTGCAGCGCCGCATCTACAGCGGCGGGCGCCGTGCGAAATTGCGCATCACGATTGCAGCGCCGCATCTCTAGCGCGGCCGGGGCGCCGTGCGAAATTGCGCACAGCCATGACCTCCGAGACTTGGCTAGGGTACTTGGCGCACCGCCGCGCGCCAATCTCGGTGGCCTCGCCTTGTACTCGCTCTTTTACCGATGCGTGATCGGCGGTGAACAGAACCATTAACGCGCTATAATTTTATTATATGCGAAGTTATTCGGCACATTATCACTCTCATTATGCTATCATTAGCAAGAATTAGCGAAGCCGGCTGGCCAATGGCATAAAACACATAAAGAAAAGTTTATAAATTCTGGCTCAGATTTACCGCAAAAATTACCGAGGCACATTCAGAGTTCAGACTAAAGCTAGAACAGCACGACTCATACACGTACTTGAGGCGAAAAGCAACATCGGGTGACCGAAATTTATATAGCAGTTCCGAGCATCATAATTTGCGTAATAAATGACCACCCTGAATATAGTTTAACATAATTTTCTTATCGACTTGTTTCTTTACACTAATGACTGCGAGCACGGTGGCACCACCGTGGCTGGCAGTTACAGCACGAGAACTTGTATCGCTACGTAGCCGTTCGAGTCTGTTGACCTGAGCACAGAGTCACTGAAGCCACTGAAGTCAGGCGATGCATTTTCTTTTAAATGAAAAATATTGTAACCTTGCACATTTGGTCTACCTTACGAAGCTTTCCAAGAAATATTCAAAAAAAAAAAGAAAGAAAACGTGGAAAAAAAAAAAGGCTGTGCCTGCCAGGGATCGAACCTGGGACCTTCCGCGTGTTAGGCGGATGTGATAACCACTACACCACAAGCACCGCATGGCAACAACGGCTTGCAAGTAGATAGCGTACGTCGTCTTCTTACTCTGAGGTCGTGATCTAGCCCATGCTGTAGCACACTTTCTTTTTTCTTTACCGCAGCGTCGGTTCCCCCTGTTATTTATCTAGGGTGCCTCGCTGTCTCCGCCCCCTCGGTTGAATGTCACCACCCATTCGGGTATGCACGAATGCCGACTTGTTGCTTTCACATCTGCAACAGCCGATGCACTTTGAAAGGAAATACCGGTTACGTAAAGATTAGCGGTTATTTGCTGGGAGCTTTATAAACATGATTACCCTCGTATACTTTTAGACAGGTTAGAAGAGTGTAGGTTTTATGCCGCTGATTCATGATTAGGAAAACGGAAACGGTAACCGCAAAACCACACGGGAGCACACACCGCTTCGTGTGTCCCATGTGGACGTGGTTATATAATTATATATATATATATATATATATGTATATATATATATATATATATATATATATATATATATATATATATATATATATATATATATATATATATATATATATATATATATATATATACCTCACTGCGCTTGATCGTTTCCACCTCAAGTTCCGCTGTTCGTACCCTCAGTCCCCGAACACAACCAATGCTGTTCAATCTTTCAACTTGGGTGAACATGAATAGTTAGTCACACCGACTCACACGTGACAGCGAGGGTGAAGACGGCGATGACTGGGAGCAATCTCAAATTTTTGTATGGTTGTCACGGAGACTTTCCCTTTGTAGCGCGTGATCTGTTTGTTTTGCGGCCTGATTGACATGCAGATCGGCGCAGAAACGCTGCAGCATATATACGAGGGGATTTGGCGTCAGGATTCGAGCAACATATCCTATCGATGTGGCGGGCTTTTTTAAACGTAGTTGTTCGAATTTATATATATATATATATATATATATATATATATATATATATATATATATATATATATATATATAGTCGAAGAAATGAAAGAGCACACTTACGAAAATTGCATATTTTTACTCATTTTCGCAAGTGTGCTCCTTCATTTCTTCAATTACATGTGCACCGGACCTTCAGAACTTTCTTTTGAATATATATATATATAGATATATATATGCAGTGAAACAGACGCGCGTACGAAGCGATTTATTGACGTTTCGGCCGCGGGTCCGGCCTTCATCAGAATACAATGCATGGCATGAGTCCAGTTTATATACGTGTGCATATCAGAAAGAAGAAGATATGAAACTTACATGAAAGGCGATATATTGGCTTACAAAGACGCATGTCACTCGCTTTGAAGTGCACCTGATACATGTGTAAAACGATTACATTTTGCGGGCACGCCCTTTATAAGTACGAAACGTGAAACGCATAGCATGGCATGGAGCACGACCGGTAATAGCAAGGTGCAAAATGAAACAAATATTTAATGATAACCAGAGAAATAGCTATACACAAGACGCTGTTGAATAGGTGCTGCGTAACAAACTGATACAAACGATATACTGAGCAACTCGCTGTAACTAGACAAAGTGATACAGATTACACAGATAGTGAACTCAGTCTTCCTATGTTTTCATTCAGACCAGAGGCGACGGTATCAAACTTATAAATGAGGAATGATTCACGGGCTTCTCTATCATAGTTTGTGCGGAAATTAGATTCGAGTAATGTGACTTGTAGATTTTCAAAAGAGTGGTTGGGGAGGTGCACGTGTCTTGAAATAGGCAGGTGGGGCAAGGTGTTAGCATGAGATTTATGATTGTTAAAACGCTGTCTAAAAGGCCCTTCTGTTTGCCCAATGTACTGTTTTTTGCATAGCACGCATTCGATCATGTATATTACGTTTTTAGTGTCACAATCGAAATTGCCTTTGATATTTAAAGAAAAGTTCGAACCTGTACTAGTGACTTGTCGCGATGTGCCCATGTATGGGCATACTTTACATCGCGGTTTTCGGCAAGGATGGCATCCGATCGTGTCAGGACAGCCTTTTTTCGATGACGATGCTGCTAGTGTGTCTCGGATGTTTTTAGCCTTGCGATACACTGCTTTAGGCGGTTCTGCAAAAATGGTTCTGAGGCGTTCGCTTTGCATTAAAATACTGTGGTGCTTTCGTAGCACATCAGAAACACGCGGAACTTACGCCGAATGAGTGAGGACAAGGTTTGTCTGGGATGAGGGAGTCGATTTCTTTGTCGTGCACAACAGCGTTTTACGATCATGCATATCGGCGCGTTTTATTGCGTCGTCAATTAATAGTGATGGGTAATTTTGTTTGACCAGAGCGTCTTTTAGTGTTCTGCAATTTTTGTCAAACTCTGATTGTTCGGAACAGATTCTTTTGAACCGCAAGGCCTGACTATAAGGAATGCTAGTCTTGCAATGTTTCACGTGGCTACTATCAAGGTGCAAATACTGATACCGGTCTGTGGGCTTCCTGTAGAGGGCAGTGGATAGCTTATCATTTACTGCTGAAATGCTGACATCCAGGAAATTAATAGTAGATGCAGAATACGTGTGCGAAAATGATATTGATGGGTGAGCATCGTTAAAGTCAGATATGAAGGAAAGCAACTCTTGTTCACCGTGTGGCCAAATAAGAAAAATATCATCAATGTAACGTTTATAATAAAAAGGTTTTAGCTCGCGGGATTGCAAAAATTTACTTTCAAGCTGGCCCATAAATATATTGACGTAGTTGGGTCCAATCCGCGTACCCATTGACGTGCCGCTAACCTGGACGTAGTGCTGTTCTTCAAATTGGAAGTTATTTAGCTCTAAAATAAGCCTTAGCAGTGTCGCCAATGTGTTGCTATCGATAAGTTTATCGGTTGATACTGCTTCGTAGGACTTGGCGACGGCCGCGATTCCGTGTGCATGAGGGATGTTAGTGTATAAGGACGCCACATCAAGTGTGACCAAAAGAGAACCTTGAGGAATTGTGAGATCGGTGATACCTGACACAAAGTCGGTAGTGTCCCTTACGTAAGACGGAAGTGATGGTGGGATACTACTAATCAGGGAATCAACGTAGCTGGACAAGTTTTCAGTGACAGTACCTATACCAGAAATAATGGGACGGCCGGGGTTGTTTATTTTATGTATCTTAGGCAAAAGGTAAAAACGACCTGGGATCGGACTTAGGGGAACGAGAGACTGAATTACGTTGTCAGGCACCTTTTTTTTTTTTGACAAGATCTAGCAAAGTGCTTTGGACAAGAGATTTGTATTGTTCTGTGGGATCATGATCCAGGTGTTTGTAAAACGTCGCATCGGCAAGCTGTCTTTGGGCCTCTGCTGTATAATCGGACTTGTTCATTACGACAACGGCACCACCTTTTTCTGCAGGCTTTATGACGATGTCGTTGCGGGAGGACAGATCATCTAGTGCTTTCATTTCCCTGGCGGACAGGTTGCGGCGGAAGGGTTTTTTGTTTTGATACACTTGCAGTACATCTCGTTGTACTGCTTTGATGTACATGTCTAAGGATCTGTCGCGTTGTGAAAGAGGGACCCAACGTTTGCCGGAAGGTAATGCGCTTTTCGAATCGTTTGTATTGGGCCGGTCATGAAAGAACTCGCGCAAGCGTAAGTTGCGGGCAAAATTATCTAAATCTTTAAGTAGTTGAAATTCACTGTGTCCGCCTGTGGCTGGACAGAAATTAAGACCACGGCGCAGAACGCTACACTCATCAGCTGTTATTACAATGTCCGAAATATTTACTATATTGTTCTGCTCTCGAACGGAACATTTCTCGATAGAAGGTGACAAAGCGTCGGGGTAAGCATCCACAGGTTTCGTTTGTAAAAGGACGGGATCGCATGTGATGTTCTGGCTTGCAGAAGGGCACCACACACCATCACGGGACAGTTTCTTGGCTTTTAAGGCGTTAATTTCAGTACGCTTTTTAGATGCGAATGCCTCTAGCGCGGCGGATTGACTAGACGACAGGTTTAAACTCGCGGAAATTTGATTTTCTTGGTTCATGAATTTTTTGCTGGAAAAACGATAGTGATCAAGGGCAACTTGGGTGAGTTGTAGTGAAGCATCTCTTAATATGTTGTCCCACCTATCTATAATGCGCTGAGACATGTTAGACAGAGCAGGTTTTACCATGATACGGAGGCCCTTTGGTGCAACAGACGCGGTTAAGTAGGTGTTCAACGTATCTACATGTAGATCATTGCGAATTCGTTTTTCTACAACTTTCCTTAGCCTTAAAAATTCCTTTGAACAGAGATACGAAATGTTGTTACCGGGAGACACAGTCTTTAGTCAATTTGCCGGCCCACGCTCCACAACTTGCGGGCGGCTGCGAAGCTCGTAGCGGCGACCACTGGTTGAGGGGCCTGTAGTGTCCTGTGCTGAATTCGAATGTCCAGCTGACGAAGCTCTCGTAGCGGAGTTTTTCGGGCCATTTTTTGAAGCAAACTTGCCGCGGTAGTCCTGCGTCACTCGATTGCGCTGCGCTGGTGGCGTCTGAGGGGAACGACGATTTCTTGTTTGGTCAGTCATAGGTGCCGGGTCAGACGACTCGCACGCAACGGGCGGTCTTCCTGTGCAATGCTGAGGTGGATTGATGGGCACACTGTCTAACCAGGAGTGGGACGTTGCACTGGACGGCTTGTAACAGAGGTGCCGAATGTGGCTAGCCATGAGCGAGACGCCTTCAAAGTTTGGATGTAAGCCGTCGGCGGCCAGCACGCGGTGCGGAGGCAACCATTCGAACCCGTGGTCCAGGAAGGATACTCGAGAGCGGTTGCACAGATCCTTTAACATAGTGTTAAAATCTCTGTCCAGAGATTTTCTGTTTCACTGCGTATATTTACCCGGACCTAGAATCATCTTTTCTCGACATACTGAAACAATGGCTCCGGAGCAGACCGCGTCGAAGCACGTCTACTGGAGGTACCCAAAGAGTGTACCATCCTTGACTGTCGTTGGTGACTCCCAGACGAAATATATCTATCAGTACTTCGATCCAACGCTCAGCGATACTTCAGCATTTGTGTCTCAGTGTGGTGCACTAATCTCCGACGTGCCAGCTCTATTGGACTTCGTGCCTCGGAACACCACAAGAATCGTCCTAAACGTAGGTACCAATTACATAGTTCGAGTCTCAGCACGAAAAGCTTTCGACAGCTACTGTGAAGTTGTTAACCGCATTGCTAAGGAACGTCCTGAAGTCACCAGGATCTACGCCACTCTTATACTACCAAGGACAATGAACCGCCGACGATGGTACCCCAGTGCTACGTTCGTTCGTTGCTTTAACCGAGAAGCGTGTTATTTTAACACTATGTTAAAGGATCTGTGCAACCGCTCTCGACTCGTATCCTTCCTGGACCACGGGTTCGAATGGTTGCCTCCGCACCGCGTGCTGGCCGCCGACGGCTTACATCCAAACTTTGAAGGCGTCTCGCTCATGGCTAGCCACATTCGGCACCTCTGTTACAAGCCGTCCAGTGCAACGTCCCACTCCTGGTTAGACAGTGTGCCCATCAATCCACCTCAGCATTGCACAGGAAGACCGCCCGTTGCGTGCGAGTCGTCTGACCCGGCACCTATGACTGACCAAACAAGAAATCGTCGTTCCCCTCAGACGCCACCAGCGCAGCGCAATCGAGTGACGCAGGACTACCGCGGCAAGTTTGCTTCAAAAAATGGCCCGAAAAACTCCGCTACGAGAGCTTCGTCAGCTGGACATTCGAATTCAGCACAGGACACTACAGGCCCCTCAACCAGCGGTCGCCGCTACGAGCTTCGCAGCCGCTCGCAAGTTGTGGAGCGTGGGCCGGCAAATTGACTAAAGACTGTGTCTCCCGGTAACAACATTTCGTATCTCTGTTCAAAGGAATTTTTAAGGCTAAGGAAAGTTGTAGAAAAACGAATTCGCAATGATCTACATGTAGATACGTTGAACACCTACTTAACCGCGTCTGTTGCACCAAAGGGCCTCCGTATCATGGTAAAACCTGCTCTGTCTAACATGTCTCAGCGCATTATAGATAGGTGGGACAACATATTAAGAGATGCTTCACTACAACTCACCCAAGTTGCCCTTGATCACTATCGTTTTTCCAGCAAAAAATTCATGAACCAAGAAAATCAAATTTCCGCGAGTTTAAACCTGTCGTCTAGTCAATCCGCCGCGCTAGAGGCATTCGCATCTAAAAAGCGTACTGAAATTAACGCCTTAAAAGCCAAGAAACTGCCCCGTGATGGTGTGTGGTGCCCTTCTGCAAGCCAGAACATCACATGCGATCCCGTCCTTTTACAAACGAAACCTGTGGATGCTTACCCCGACGCTTTGTCACCTTCTATCGAGAAATGTTCCGTTCGAGAGCAGAACAATATAGTAAATATTTCGGACATTGTAATAACAGCTGATGAGTGTAGCGTTCTGCGCCGTGGTCTTAATTTCTGTCCAGCCACAGGCGGACACAGTGAATTTCAACTACTTAAAGATTTAGATAATTTTGCCCGCAACTTACGCTTGCGCGAGTTCTTTCATGACCGGCCCAACACAAACGATTCGAAAAGCGCATTACCTTCCGGCAAACGTTGGGTCCCTCCTTCACAACGCGACAGATCCTTAGACATGTACATCAAAGCAGTACAACGAGATGTACTGCAAGTGTATCAAAACAAAAAACCCTTCCGCCGCAACCTGTCCGCCAGGGAAATGAAAGCACTAGATGATCTGTCCTCCCGCAACGACATCGTCATAAAGCCTGCAGAAAAAGGTGGTGCCGTTGTCGTAATGAACAAGTCCGATTATACAGCAGAGGCCCAAAGACAGCTTGCCGATGCGACGTTTTACAAACACCTGGATCATGATCCCACAGAACAATACAAATCTCTTGTCCAAAGCACTTTGCTAGATCTTGTCAAAAACAAAAAGGTGCCTGACAACGTAATTCAGTCTCTCGTTCCCCTAAGTCCGATCCCAGGTCGTTTTTACCTTTTGCCTAAGATACATAAAATAAACAACCCCGGCCGTCCCATTATTTTTGGTATAGGTACTGTCACTGAAAACTTGTCCAGCTACGTTGATTCCCTGATTAGTAGTATCCCACCATCACTTCCGTCTTACGTAAGGGACACTACCGACTTTGTGTCAGGTATCACCGATCTCACAATTCCTCAAGGTTCTCTTTTGGTCACACTTGATGTGGCGTCCTTATACACTAACATCCCTCATGTACACGGAATCGCGGCCGTCGCCAAGTCCTACGAAGCAGTATCAACCGATAAACTTATCGATAGCAACACACTGGCGACACTGCTAAGGCTTATTTTAGAGCTAAATAACTTCCAATTTGAAGAACAGCACTACGTCCAGGTTAGCGGCACGTCAATGGGTACGCGGATTGGACCCAACTACGCCAATATATTTATGGGCCAGCTTGAAAGTAAATTTTTGCAATCCCGCGAGCTAAAACCTTTTTATTATAAACGTTACATTGATGATATTTTTCTTATTTGGCCACACGGTGAACAGGAGTTGCTTTCCTTCATATCTGACTTTAACGATGCTCACCCATCAATATCATTTTCGCACACGTATTCTGCATCTACTATTAATTTCCTGGATGTCAGCATTTCAGCAGTAAATGATAAGCTATCCACTGCCCTCTACAGGAAGCCCACAGACCGGTATCAGTATTTGCACTTTGATAGTAGCCACGTGAAACATTGCAAGACTAGCATTCCTTATAGTCAGGCCTTGCGGTTCAAAAGAATCTGTTCCGAACAATCAGAGTTTGACAAAAATTGCAGAACACTAAAAGACGCTCTGGTCAAACAAAATTACCCATCACTATTAATTGACGACGCAATAAAACTCGCCGATATGCATGATCGTAAAACGCTGTTGTGCATGACAAAGAAATCGACTCCCTCATCCCAGACAAACCTTGTCCTCACTCATTCGGCGTAAGTTCCGCGTGTTTCTGATGTGCTACGAAAGCACCATAGTATTTTAATGCAAAGCGAACGCCTCAGAACCATTTTTGCAGAACCGCCTAAAGCAGTGTATCGCAAGGCTAAAAACATCCGAGACATACTAGCAGCATCGTCATCGAAAAAAGGCTGTCCTGACACGATCGGATGCCATCCTTGCCGAAAACCGCGATGTAAAGTATGCCCATACATGTGCACATCGCGACAAGTCACTAGTACAGGTTCGAACTTTTCTTTAAATATCAAAGGCAATTTCGATTGTGACACTAAAAACGTAATATACATGATCGAATGCGTGCTATGCAAAAAACAGTACATTGGGCAAACAGAAGGGCCTTTTAGACAGCGTTTTAACAATCATAAATCTCATGCTAACACCTTGCCCCACCTGCCTATTTCAAGACACGTGCACCTCCCCAACCACTCTTTTGAAAATCTACAAGTCACATTACTCGAATCTAATTTCCGCACAAACTATGATAGAGAAGCCCGTGAATCATTCCTCATTTATAAGTTTGATACCGTCGCCTCTGGTCTGAATGAAAACATAGGAAGACTGAGTTCACTATCTGTGTAATCTGTATCACTTTGTCTAGTTACAGCGAGTTGCTCAGTATATCGTTTGTATCAGTTTGTTACGCAGCACCTATTCAACAGCGTCTTGTGTATAGCTATTTATCTGGTTATCATTAAATATTTGTTTCATTTTGCACCTTGCTATTACCGGTCGTGCTCCATGCCATGCTATGCGTTTCACGTTTCGTACTTATAAAGGGCGTGCCCGCAAAATGTAATCGTTTTACACATGTATCAGGTGCACTTCAAAGCGAGTGACATGCGTCTTTGTAAGCCAATATATCGCCTTTCATGTAAGTTTCATATCTTCTTCTTTCTGATATGCACACGTATATAAACTGGACTCATGCCATGCATTGTATTCTGATGAAGGCCGGACCCGCGGCCGAAACGTCAATAAATCGCTTCGTATACGCGCGTCTGTTTCACTGCGTATATTTACCCGGACCTAGAATCATCTTTTCTCGACATATATATATATATATATATATTTAATAAGCCTATGGAGCGCCCTTGTCACACAGTGTTGTCGATCATTATAAATACTCACCGAGGTCGCGCATTTGCCGGACATATGCACTAAACACCTGCTGCGCGAGACACTGAACGCTATTCGTGTTTGAACTCGGTGGCTTCTTCGTGATGCTGAACGAGGTCGCCGTTAGGCACTGTTATTCGAGTACCCTTTTGCAGAAGGAGGAGGAAATGTCCACTCTGCCCAGCCCTGTATGACATATGTCGACCCGCTAGGGCACGCACGTTACATTTAGAAAATACGTGCCTAAAATAGCGTACGTATACCGTAGCCACGCAAAACCTATATAAGAACCCCATTCCAAAGCTCTGTAGCATTTCAAGCTGTCATATGGGCCAGTTTTGCATGTAAAGCTTAATTACTGAAGTCGCGGTGGAGAGCTGTGCTTATTCAGTCGGATACATATATACATACTTCCCAGCAGCACGGAAATAAGTCCAGGAAACGGCGGAAGCTTGTAGAGGTGAAAAATTCTTGAACGCGGGGTGTCGATGGAGCAAACGTTCCGACAAGCGATCTTAGGCTTCAGGAATTCATAGTATCGCTTAGGCTTCGGGAATTTATCGTCACTGCAGCATGGAGTAGCACGTACACCGGGCACATATGCCCCTCTTTAAATTTTGGTCTACCGCAGAATATCTGCCAGCAAGGACGTGGCCCCTCGCCAGAAAAGTCTGGCAATGTTACTGCTCTACAGTGGACTATCATTAAACGAAACTTGAAGGGGCCGGGAAAATATCTTCTGCTTAACAGGAGTGCCATTTATTGAGAGATGAACAGAGGTGCTGAATTCAACTACGATACCAATCACAGGTATATGTTCCAATTAAGCAGTGATTCCGTTTAAGAGAATTACGTCTACTGAGAGTCTGCGTTAGTACGCACGCGACCCTAGCGGCGACGCTTTAAATGCGATCAGCCCTGCTCGATCTTCCACCTTCAGTTCTTATTATTTGCATACGTATTCTTATCATTAACGTATTCAATTGTGTGGAGACGTTATACAAACACTGTAAGTGAATTACATTTCGATTATTTGAACTTATTTCCCAGGGGTAGCGTATCGATGACTTAGCGCGCATTCTACAGCTTTGCACATGCGGTTTCTTGCCCGAGTCTCCGGCCTCATATTGATTTACAATGCTCATGCTCATAACAGGAGAACGGAACGCAGGAAATATTGCGCAGGTATCATATGGCTGCCGCCGCGCAATTCACTCACCAATGTGTACAGCATTAGAGGAACCGCCCACTTTGTAGACCACTTCTGCCTGCGGCATGGCGTCCTGCGCGTGGTTGAAGCGACAATTCATACGCATTTTGCAGAACGAGCACCGCGAAACCCCTGTGTTCACTTCCAGTCTCGCATACCGCATGTAAGACCCTGCGAATACTACCGCGTAATCTAGACGACTAGCAAAGTCATCGCGCCATTTTAAAAATATAGACAGTTTCTGAATAGCGTGCGATAACTGCCTACTGTTCCTTTACGATTTGGCGGGCAAGGGTGCAGCACAGAATTAAGATGGTATATGGGTACAGGATCGTTGTCATAATACAGTTCATGGGATATGGCACACACCTATATAATGTGCAACAATTGAATTCTATATCACACTGCGTACGCATGATATAAGCGTGGCATAATGGCATCGCACATGGCGATGCCATACGGCTGCGTGTGTATTTTATGGTGCCGACGCAGCGCACACGCGTGGATAGCACACGGTTACGTCACTTGCGCAAGCGACTGTGGCTTTTTTTTCCCCAAATCGCGGTATAAGACGGAGTTCAGAAATTAGCGCGATCTCCACCCGCAAGAACCGAACTGCACCTGCCATTGCTGACCGCGACGTCACGGAAATGAGCGAACTTGATTGGCTGGCGCATATAAGGCGTTCCTCGAGTTGCAAGTGTATACGATTGTCACTGCATTATGAGGTTGTCACCGCGACGACAATATTGTGTACCGTGTTCAGTATTCACAACGTTTGCCGAAGCGATAGATATTTCTGCTCAACTGCTGACCCTAAAGTCGCGTGTTCGATACCGGCCGCGGCTAAATGCTCGGATTCACACTTGTCTAGAGCGGTAGAGCGCGTGGCTGTGAATGCTGGCACCGTCCGCAGCTGCTACCTCGCATTAGCCACGAACTTCTGATCATCATGCAGTATACGAATACATCTGGTATCGTGACGGCGTCGGTCTCCGCATTTTTTTTTTTTTGCCGCTCCAGAAAAGTGCGATTCCGACCGTACTGTGCCATGTCAGTGCACGTTAGATAACACCAGGTCGATTAAACTTACACCGAATGGCCGAAATTTTCGGAGCCCTCCACTGTACGGCGTCCCTCATAATAATATTGCGGTTTTAGCACGCATAACCTCACAAATTATTATTGAACAATAGATATTTGAACAAGCGTGCACCGAAGCGATAGGCACATTCGATTCTCATACAAGTTCTCAGGCCGTATACAATGCCGGCGGCAAGTTATCTTTTCGTCCATTTTACTTTTTTCACACTTTATCCCAATTATTACAAATAACATCTACTATACTTTCCTTGGCATTATTGTCTGTTAGTTCTAATGAATATTGTGTCTAACAAAGAAAAACGAGCCCTTAAAAGCCATCTTCTTTCCTTCAGGCAGTATACAAATAGTGCAAGAGCTCACCTTGCGCGCCAAAGGTGCTTGGTGGGAGTCGAGGAAGCGAAGGACGGCGATGAGGCGTTTGTCGAGCGGCGTCAGCGCATTCTGTCCCGCCGGCGAGCGCAGTTTGGCTCGCACGGTGCTCTTCCAGTCGAAATATGTCTACACAAAGGATAAATGCACGCAGATTGAAACAGTGTGCCGCTTGTACACATATTTCGAGAGTGTGCCGCAGTTTGCTTTTTTTTATTTTATTTATTTGAGGCTGCCAACCCCGTTCATGGGTAAGACGTGAGCAAACAGCGCTAAACACGGGACGGAGAAGAATGACAGACACATGAGCGCTTGTCTCTGTCGTTCTTCTCCGTCCCGTGTTTAGTGCTGTTTGCTCACGCGTACCAACCAGCACAGTTAAGCGCACTCCCATTCATGAGGTCATTATATAGGGAGGATAATGTACATAATATTTACATAAAATTCAGACATAACGCATTACATGCTACGTAACATACAAATTCACTCGCACAATTCGTAGGCTATAACTCAAGATACAAAGAACAAAGAAGAGTCATTGTAAAAAAACATGGCTGATCCCTCTGTCATAGGAATCGGTCGTAGGCTATAACTCAAGATACAAAGAACAAAGAAGAGTCATTGTAAAAAAACATGGCTGATATCCCTCTGTCATAGGAATCGGTACAACACCAAAGTGAAACGTGTTTTCACAGACGTAGTTGAGCGTTTGTTGCGCATTCTTTCGCCCCAAGGGCGAAGGAACGAATGCTACAGCAACAAATTGTAATGTCACGCGAAGAACGGCAAGCAGCTCGAAACTTGCAACGCGCTGCTCAAGTAGAAAGGACGCACGGAACGAACCTACACAGGATGAGGGCGAACTGTCACATTTGTAACTTATTTCTGCGTGAGCACCGCGCTCCTTTCGCAAAAGCAGCCGCTGCAGTGAGCCAAGTGACCTTCGTGGTCTCAACGCGAGACGTACAAACCACCGCGATCACGAGATAAGCGCACGCACGAGCGACCACGCCCTGTATACGCGGGCGCTCGTCGCAACGGCGACGACCTTTCAAGCGCGCTTTTCTACGCTCTTCCTTCGAGCCCTTCGCGCCATCTCGCTAGTGATAATGAAAACACGCTGTAACGCCGATCTCCGAGTACCGCCACCGGCAAATGGCGTATATAAATAGCTCGCCGTTAGCATTGTGAAGAACGTACCGTCCGTGGCTGAATCGTTTCGCGCTGCGGAGCGAGGGCTCGTAAGTTCGATTCCCTGTGACAAAACTTTTTCTTCTGGTTTTTTTCTTTGCCCACTGTTAGTCTTTATATTTTACAACGTCATTTCCGTGACGGAAATACGTCAGTGGAGCCGTGGTGGACCCCGGCATAAAACACTTTTGTGTTAAAGTGAAAAAATATATATATATATATATATATATATATATATATATATATATATATATATATATATATATATATATATATATATATTATAGAGTCCCTGACAGCGAAATTTTTCTTTGTGAATTTTTACTATAATTTTTAGCCTTGTGTCTCGTAATGCCGAAATTGAATCGTAAATGTTCTAACGTATCGTATAATTAATGCTAGCGTCCTTAATTGTGACCAATTTTAGCGTCACTTCGAAACGCCCGCCTAAAATTGTAAGAAACTAGCGCCCCACAGCGGGGAGCACCTGAGACCACGTGCGCTCAAGCTTCGGTGACGCTGAACGCGCAGTTTTCAAATCGGGGGACCCGCGCGCGGTGAGGAATGAAACGATGTTGGTGCTTTGAGCGTGTCCCCCTCAGGAAAAAGAAAAGCATGCCTGGCGTAAGCAGCCAAAACTTCCTGACAACAGAGCAAGAGGGGCGAGGAACAAGAGCCCTCGTTGGGTGCCAGTCGTGGTTTTGTGTGCGCCCCGTGAATCTTCTGCGACATCGA
Source organism: Rhipicephalus sanguineus (assembly GCF_013339695.2). NCBI lineage: Eukaryota > Metazoa > Arthropoda > Arachnida > Ixodida > Ixodidae > Rhipicephalus > Rhipicephalus sanguineus. Next base: position 145,703,617 of record NC_051181.1, on the reverse strand, counting down.
CAATACTCGCTTTTTTTTTTTCGGAACGTCACAAGGGGCCTCTGTCTACGCCATGCTAGTGGCGATGTCGCGAGGTGCTGAAAACTCAGGTGAGCACTCACGCTCACTTTAATACCAAATTAAGTATCTTAAAGGCAACGTTGGTTGGTCATAATCGGTCAGAAGTGCCCACGCATGCAGGACCATCAAACAACACAAGCGTGTCGAGTTTCCAAATTTGGTGTCAGCACCCCTGACACCAAATCTGAAACCTCAGTATGTTTGTGTTGTTTGATTGTCCTGTATACGGGGGCACATCTGGCCGATTATTAGTGCCGGACGTTAGCTTTAAGGTATTTTAATTTGGTTTTAAAGTAAGCGTGAGAGCTCATCTGAGTTGGCTGCACCTCGCGACATCGTCACTCTTATGACGTAGACCGAGGCCCCGTGTGACGTTCCACGCGTAAAGCGAGTATTGTCGACGTCAGAGAACATGTGCGGGGCGCGCACAATACCACGAGTGGCACTCGGCGAGGACTATTGTTCCGCACGTGACGTCACGGATCACCCCTCTCGCTCCGTTGTCGGGCTGCTCTCAACGTAGTTCTGGCTGCTTCGGCCAGCAATGCTTTTTTCTTTTTGCTGAGATGGGGGGGGGGGGGGGGTTGTCGCGCTTAAAGGAGCACTGACACAAAATTTTGAAGGCGAGATAATGAGTGAAATAGATGTATGTGGAGCCGTACACAACGTCTACGAAATATCAAGGGCCAATATAGCCTAGAACATATTTAAAATCAATTTTAAAGTGCATGCCGCGCGACTGAGCGAGATGCGAGCACCTCGCGACGCCAACATCAACGCGGTGGATATGTAAACAAACCTACATCACGAGTTTGTGCTGGCTGGTTGCTGGTTGTGCCCTTGCGCTTGTGCTACCTGCCATTTCTTCCTCCGTGCCTGCGGCTTTGCGTGTGCTGGTTGTGCTCCCTTCCGCCGTTCACTCGTCGTGCCATTTGGCAGATGTTATGGCCCGCTCATGCTAGCGGCAAGCCTGCCGCAACGGCGTGGTGCCGCAGAACGTCGGCCGTCGCCGCACGCGCGAGGGCTGTCCAAAGTGCACGGCAAGCTTCGCCGGCGAGGCATTCGCGCCTCCGAAAAACATGGCCGCACTGCCAAAAGCGGTTGTCGTCCACTTTGAATCTATCAAGTGGCCGCCGTGCGCTCTGTAGCATAAGCTCCGAACTGATGCTTCCATTTGCATTAGATTCATGTCCTTAAGCTTCGACAGCAATGTACTCGTCCCGATTCGGCGCCGTTTTCGAGAGCCATAGTCAAATAATCGGTGCTGTAGGCTTAGCGAGTCGAGATGGGCGCTTCTGAATACTCGGAGGACATAGATTATGCGTTTGTTAGTTGTTTCTAATCCTCCATAGCTGGTGTCACTTGACCTGGTGCCAGCTTGGGGACACTTTATTTGGTTTTACGCGACGCTTTTTTTAATGCCGGACAGACTAAAACGCTCCATTGACTGCTCGAACCATGCCTGGCAACGACACGGACGACGTCCGCACTTCTAGCGTGAAAAACGCGGATCAAAAAAAATCACAGCATATCCACGGAGTGAATGATGATGAGTGGGCGAAGCTGCGGAGGTTCATCGGTAAACCGTGAATCTTCCGTGAATTCTGCCCAGTACATCATCACCGACGTGAGATCGGGCGCGTTTATACTAAAGGTTCGATGAGTTATGGCGACTTGCAGCGCACTTTAATTTTACATGTACGCTGTGAATTTTCATTGTTTAGAAAACCATTGCTTAGAAAACATCTGGCGTCTTTCGTTAAGCAGCTGGCGTCTTTTCGTTTTGCTTTAGAAACATCTGGCGTTCTTTCGTTTTGCTTTTACAAAACATCTGGCGTCTTTTGTTGGTTTATTTCATCAATCAACGGCGTTTTGAACAAAATTTTTATTGTTTAATCACGCACAGGAGAAATCTCACCAGGCACTATCTTGGAGGTAAAGAATGGCTGCTAATGGGAATGAGAGACAGAAGAAGTCAGCTTTTAGCTAACGCTGCGAATTTTTTATTGTTCAACAACGCACAGGAAAAATCTCCCACCGGCACCACCTTGCAGGTCAAAGCGTAAGACTGGTTACATACTACGCTACGAGGGACGAACGGGTGCCGCTATAAGGAGCTTCGCCCCTAAAAGCAAGCAGCTCGAAGCGTCCCGCGTCTGACGAACTGGCGTAGCAGACGAACTGTCAGTGCGGCGCCCGCCGCACCCGTTCTCACGCGCCGCTTACGTCACAATTTTGCGTGGTCACGTGGCCGGCTGTGTTTACCCGGCCTCAGGAAGTAGCGCTGCCTAGCTCGATGCTCTTTGAAACCGAAACTGCGACTGCGCGCTCTAAAAAAATAACCGTCGCGCACTCGCGTAAACGAGGTTTGCAGCAGTGATTAGTGGATCACAAGCTATCTATTGCAACAACAAAAAAAAAAACAAGGTGCAAAATTTTTGTGTCAGTGCTCCTTTAAGGGGAGACTATAAAGTCAAACAATGAATTGGTTTAGATTTATAAATTGTACTCCTGAGAACTCTAACATCGTTAATTTCACCATCATAGGTCAATTATTACAGGAGAAAATCAATGCCAAAGTATCAGTAAATTTCGCGCCGGAAGCTGCGCGCGTGACGTCACGAATTTCAACGTGTATTTTTCATATTTTCGCGTTATTGGCTCAACAATTTTCCTCAAACTTGATATGTTATGTCTATAGACCCCTCAGAGGACAATGCACTTCATTTCTAGTGATTAGGAACTACGTAGGACTTATTAGACGCCGTCCAAAATATATGACGTCATGGCATTTGATGCGGGAACTTAAATGTGGCGTCGCCACCAGCCTTTTCTTTTTGCGCGTTTTCTCGCTTGCCAAGCGTCTTCTCCCGGTAAGCGTGGTGATCTTGGAACTGCGAAAGAGTAATTCATTAATATGAGAAAAATCGTTTTTCTCTTTAACGTAACATGCCGAAGCACGCGCATCGTTTCATTCTTTACCACGCGCGGGGCCTCGATTTGAAAAATGCGCTTTCAATGACGCCACGAATGACGCCAAAGCTTGAGTGCTAGTGATGCAGAACTATCGATGGTACTATCGATACTGAGTCACTATCGAACTATCGATGGTGAAAAATATTATCGATAGCGCGCTATCGATAGTACTGGTACTGGTTCGATGGTACTATCGATAGTATCAAATCAACAGTTCTTCACCGGAGTGCTTTGCTATGATCACAAAGTCAAACTGTTCAGCTGTAGCGGATGGGAAGACGTTACATGTGGTGGGACTGCGCGGCTTCAAATTGATATTGCATTTTATGATTTCAAAATAAAAAAAAATATCAAGAAGTTAATTGTAAGGTGGTTGCTTTCGGATACGAATTTATTGATGGATATTTTCCGCCATTTTCACTGCGGAAATAATTCATTTCTCTGCCAAAAAATGCTCATAAATTAAGCGAAGCTGGTAGCAGGCTATCGCAAATATTTTGGCAATGTGGCCGGCCAGCAACCGCATCATTATTCACACCACTATCGATAGTATTGTCACGTGGTTGTGACGGTGAAGAATGCTGCAGCAAGACTGGGAAATGCGGATATCTTTATTTGGGCGAACTTGTGCCCAGAAAATCAAAACTCAACATACAAGCGATACATGCTGCGCACTGATAGCGGCGGGAGCCGTCGTCAGCCGTTGAGTAATCTGATCATCAGTCATCAAACCTTCCAGCGTTATCGCTGGTGCTCGCATAAGCTCTCGGATAAACTTGACTGTTCGCGTCCGGCGTGTTATCTTAACAGAATGATCTCAAGCAATTGTGAAGCTTCTCAAAGATTACGGCGCGGTCTGCGTCAAACGTTGCTAACAATCTTTGTGGGTGAAACCCGAATACGTCAAAACAAACCAATGAACACGCGTGGCATGGTACTGTACTACCGAGTGCACTATCGATAGTTTGTCGATAGTAGCACTATCGATAGTTTCAAAAGTTATTTGTTTCCATCGCGAACAGTCAAGCAATACATTGCGGCAGTGAGTCGCGCAAATATATTAAAGAAGCATGTTTTCACAAAAAAGGTAAAGTACATTCTCACCTTCTTCCAGCGGGCTTTGGTCTTATGCGGCTTCAGATCATCTGCGTTTAGGCGCTCGGTCAGCAGCTTCCAGTGGTGCTCGCGAAGCGCCACCGACTGCGGGTAGTGCACCGTGCGCACCATGTACGGATGCCGCTCTATGTACTCCAGCATCATCTCGAACTGAAGCGCAGTTGTGCGATACACTCGAGGCTTGGTGTCGTCGACTCTCGCTTCTTCGCTGCTGGGGGCGGATTCAACTGGAGGCGCCATGTATCCCACACGTGAGAATAGCACTGTTGATGTAGCAATGGGTCCTCACGGAGATTCTCCTTCCAACCTTGTATGAATATTGGACTAGAAGGACGGCAATTCGATTGACTCAAATGAAACTTTGCCAACCACGTACTCGCATTATATCAGTGCAGGTTCCTCACTATAGTTCGCCGGCAAGTTCTATCATTCAGCAGCACACCGACCGCATTGCTGTCAGATGCCGCTGCTACTATCGAAGTTTCACGAGGACGTTGCAGCCAGCGGTCTCGGCCTTAATTGGGAACATCGCTTCAGTTTCCCTCGGAACTTGGCCGCAATAGAAAAGATTGGCGCGACAACGCACAGTAAACTTCACGACACTCGTTTCCAGCGATGGCGAACACACGTACGATTGCTATGGTCTCCGCTGCCGACGAGCACAGCAGCGCGACGAGAACTCCAGTTGATGTCGACAGCGGGCCGTAAAAGTGGTAAAAGCACGTTCCGGCTCTGCTGCGCTCGCGCGCAAGTCGAAGGTTCTAGAGACCGGTTCGATAGCTGTGAGAAGAAACGCATCCACGTCACGCCAGCAAACGAGAGAGGGGGACTTGATAGGAGCGGATAGGAGTATCAGTTGGCACGAAGTCCTGCCTTTCCTCTCCTCAACCTCTCCTCCTCCTCCCGTCCTCCGCGCCCGCCGACGTAGCTGCTTGGCCCATGCTTGGCCCCACCCTTCGTTCGCTTGGCGGTGCCTCTCGCGTTCGTTAGCCGACGTCGAATACCCGACGCTGGCAGCGCAACCAGTGGGCGAAGCGAGCGCTACACTCAACGAACGGTTGTTGCCCCGAGTGCCCGCCGTCGCCACTGTTCCTTTCACCCTCCGTCGAAAAGTTCCATTCCCGGAGGCAGCAGCGATAAATAGACAATACACACTCGACGCAGGATCGAGAACAGACCGTTCAACATGACGCGAAAAGACAGCGGTTTTCACTGTTGCGGCTGCGCGAATCAGGCACGGCAGGATTTTTTAAACAGGCGTAGGGGGGTACCCACGTCAAGCGAGTTCCTTCGAGAGAGGGGGGGAGGGGAATACCGCTTACTCTGGGTCATGTTTTCGGCGCTCTTGGGGAGGGGCAAATGGGGGGGAGGGTACAAGTGAAACTTTTTGGTTAGCAGCCCCCCCCCCCCCCCCCGCAAACGATTGAAATATAATGGGGCTGTACGCGATTCTTCTGTTGCCTTTTATGCTGCCTTCCAAGTTTTGAGCCTCGCACGAACCAAACATTTTTTGTTACAGCCGATATCAACGTTTCTAGAACTACTCTGTTGCGCGGCTCCACCAGGTCCGCCACAAGAGTCCGGATTTTGTAATACGCAGGAAAAGGGACCACACATGTTATGCGCCAACAGTGCCGACATGTTTTGTGCCGGGCTGCAAGAAGTTCTTTAAACGTTGGCCGATATCGCGGCGGCTCTCGCGTTTACAGTTTCGTTATAAAAGATTATATGTCGCTGAAATGAAGCGTGACCAACCAAGCTTTGGAATTAGTTCGCTATAACTGATAATTCGCTATATAAGTGGCCATTATAACAAGGTTCATCTGTATAAGATCTGCCTGTCACATTACATGCGGTTCAAGTGCGAGCTAAGTTCTAGCATGATCCTTTCTTTTTAACGATATAGACGGTTTCGCCAGCGCTTACCGTTCTCTGGCAACGTTGTGCGCTCACCGGAAACGCTCCCTAGGAAACTTCCTGTTTATCTTGCTTTAGCGTAGTTTTAGCCTGCGTTGCAGGCCGTGGCTGCTTGTGTTTCGATGTTTTCTGCGGATAAAATTATTCCGATGAAGCGCTCGCAACTCGGGCACTGATGTGTAGTGTCAGGATGCAGTCTGCGATCCGCAACTAATTTGCTATCGCAAGTCAAAACGTTCTGTTTTCCGACCGATGAAGGCAGAAGGAGCGCCTGGATTGCAGCGATCAGGCGACAAAAACTGAATTCCCACAAAGAGCGCGTAGATTTGTTCTGCCCATTTCATCAAAGGCAAGTAAAGTTCAATGCGTACTCAGACAATGCTCAGACGTTAGTCGAAGGTCCCCAATTACAAGGAACACGTCGGACGCCGTCGTCTGCCACCCATGACAGATAGCTGCACTCACGCCCGAAGTGGATAGCAAAATGTGAAAGCTGGCTAACACCGAAAATCCATCGTAAAGGTGTTTCTTCTAGCTCGAGCCTCATCAGTGATGTGTACCGTTCGAAGCAACACTCGGGACACCAAAGCAGCCGTGCTCGACATGAATCGCCACACTGTGTACGTCGCGGTGCCCACGTTTTGTTGCCAATTGCAGTGACGCCGTTGCATATGCTTTTTATGAGAGCGACGCCCTCGAGAGGGTTCCCATCGGTGCGAGCAAATGACTAATCGACTTTCGTGTTGCCGCCAATGGACATCGTTGCACTCTAGCTAATTTATCTTTCGGTTGGACCGTGGGCTGTAGATGTAGGCGGATTAACTTGAAAGCTTAATACATGAATGCCGTGCTCGTGAGTAAAACATAGTAGTTCGCGTGACTCAGCCTCACCTGACGTCATCACATAATGAGTGCGTTTTATATTTTCTCAGTCATACCGAACACTCTGGATCACGATCGATTTCGATCAGCGCCGATCTCTATCAAAAGTGCCCGGTGTGACACAAGCGCAATGATAACTTTACCGTGACCTTGTGTGCCTAGACCAAACTACATAAATGTCTCCGTGGCTGTGACAGGAGACAGGTTTCTAGCTCCAGTAGAAAAGCTGAATTGCACAACTTCCCCTATTCAGCGTATCAGGCAACTCTTCTCTCCACTGCAGTTTCTGCTTGTGACTCCCCCGTGCGACGTTGTCGAGACCCTTCATATACCCCCTAGACATCGCTCCGAACACATCTGAAGGAATGTGCCAGAAATAATAGAGCAACAAACTCAAACACACCAGGCAAACACCGCTGGGACGGTTGAAAAAGTATTACCGGAAGTGGCGCACCGGAAGTCTTCTTGGGCAGACCGTTCGGCGCATGCCGGTTTGTTTACAAACAGCGAAACCGTCTATAGGCTGAGCGAGGATTGCAGGTCGTCTCCAAAGGAAATATATATATATATATATATATATATATATATATATATATATATATATATATATATATATATATATATATATATGTATGTCCTGTCGATAAATAATTCCCACATTGCGCATAATTACAACTACTCCTTTATTACTCCTCATATTTATCTACCACTCTACCTCACTGCATGACAGCCACAGCGGTTTCGATGAAACGTGTAAGGCCACCCTTTCAAATTCATACTTTTTAACATAAAGAGAACAAAGCCGTCAAATATAAATTTGGTGGTTCTAACATCGCGAAATTAGCCCAGTTCCATAATTTAAGAGCGATTACATCAGGGGCGTAGCCAGAAATCTTTTTCAAGGGAGGGGGGGGAGAGAGGCTCCAAGCACCCTTCATGTATGTTTGTGCATGCATTTGCGTGTGTACCTACATGTATATACACACATGCAAAAGTGAGACATTTCATTGGGAATTTGACCCCCCCCCCACTGTTACTATGCCAACGGGTCACATACTAATGACATATGTTGGGCTGGTTGATGTATATATTACCTGAAAGACGTGGCGCAACATTATGAATGAGTAGATGGGAAAAAAAGAGTGCCAGCTCAACTCGCCACAAAGACACGCCACAGTAGTAAGTTGGCACTCTTTCTATCCCTTAATTCTTCTTTCTTGCTCGTAACGTTGCACGTCCTTCAAGGATTACATAGTGCATACCTTCCTCCACTTGTCTGCGTCCTTCTGCATTCCGGGGCAGGCACGTAGGCAAGGGGGGGGCCAGGGGGGGCCGGGCCCCCTCCGAAATTCGTCCAGCCTTCTATATTTCCAGGCAACTTTTTTTTTCTTTTTGCCATGGAAAGACTTTCTTTCGAACAATTGGGCCTTGCCCCTTTCCCCCACCTCGAAAAAAAATCCTGGCTACGTGCCTGTTCCTTGAAGTGATGGGCAAGCTCGAACCACTCGTGCTTTCGGTCCTTGATGGTGTAGCTCGAGTCCATATGAGACATGGCCAGATTCAGGTGCTGCTCCATAAAGTCCAGGATCAGCTTGAACTGCTTGGTCAACATGCGTGCGCGACGCCGAGATCCCGCTTCCGCCCCCGTCATCAACAGTCCCGTGTGTATACACTTGCCACGCACTCGACAACAGGTGTGCTTTTGTAAACTACCGGACATGCATGTTCAACAGAGCTTGCTTATAGACACCTATGACAGTGGTGCGCATGAGGATATCGAACCTTTCACACAAAGGCACCCGTGGTTGAAAGAAGCTTGGCTCCTCTAAGCAGCTGAGAGCTGATAATATGGATATGTCGCAGGCCGTTTGTCTTCGCAAAGGAGCTGTCACGCAAAAAGACACGCTGCTGTGGATAGAGGGAGCAACTACGAACAACTCAGTTGGCAGTGTGAACCCGTTTGTTGCCTTCTTCATGAGCGTAGAACATTCGATTCAACTTGCATTCAGCATGTGACAGTCTTCCTCTTGACCCAAGTATGGCTGTGACAGTCGTGTGTGCACACCCAATGACTTCTTTCTTTTCCAAAACGTTAAACGAAAATTCGCAAGAGTTGACAGGTTTTCAACAACTTCTTTAAGTCCGAGCACAGCTACACATTTATTCTTCTAATTTCATGGGTTTTTATCTGCCAGAACCCCGATATGGTTATGAGGCACACCGCAGTGGAGAGCTCAGGAAATTTGACCATCTGCGGTTCTTTAACGCACACTGAAATATCTAAGTACGCGGGCCTCTAGCATTTCGTTCCAATCAGTGCCTTTTGACCATGTACGTAGTGGATTCTTTATTTCGCTCGGTAGGACTAGTCGCTGAAGCGACGGAGCATGCTTATGTTCCACAGCGTACATGGAAATTAAATTACAATATTTTCCTGTGTGAGCCCAGTTGGCCTGCAATAAACGCGTGAACGTTGCAAAACCGCTGACAGGTAGGCTCCACAAGAACACTGAGAAAAACAGCAGTGACAATTTTCCGCGCGCCATAATTCGTAAGCTGAAGGTTTGTTTGTAAACTCAAGCAGTCAAGGAACTGTCTCGAGTTACAAAAGCGATTACCTCAAAAGTCGTAACCGACGCATACCGCACAATGTACTTGGGATCTGGGTTATTGAACGATGTTTATGGCATGTTGGGGCATCATGTGCTCCGTTCCCTTTTTCTGTGCATCATGTAGCCGCGAAGCTGGCTTTCTCACAATGCTTAGTCTAGTGGCTGAATTCTGCAGAATTTGAAGCTTGACATAATGGCGGAAGAATGGGATTTTATTTAGGATTGTGGTTTCATGAAGTGATTGAGCTATTTTAACTATAGCTGCTGTATTATGCTTTCCTAATAAAGGCCATTTTATGTGTCGAAACGGAAAATATACTCCCTCCAATATAGCTCCGGTTCAGGGCAGTAAAAATCTGTAATAGTTCGCAACACTGCAATTTGTAACAGAGTAGCATCTGGCACAAAGATACCTTCGCGACATCTTATTTCCATTTTAAGCATATATTTGTCACGTGGTGACATTAGTGAGAAACAAATTCGCTTCATCATGTATAATCATTTGTTATACATAGATTGACTGTATTTTTGACCATCGTAACAACAGGTCACAAATTTATGAAAAAGGAAACAAGGTGACTTTTAAGGGCTCGTTTTTCTTTGTTAGAAACAATATTAATGAGAACTAACAGACGATAATGCCAAGAAAAGTATAGGGGGTGTTATTTCTAGTAATTAGAATATAAATGTGAAGAACGTAAAGTGGACGAAAAGATAACTTGCCGCCGACAGGGACCGAACCTGCGACCTTCAAATAACGCGTCCAATGCTCGACCACTGGACTGCGGTGGCGGTCATCCTCTCGTCCACTTTTATGGGGTATATATGTGCATTTAAACCTAGGATTGTTAGTCAGCACCAGTCGCAGCCATGGCGGCGAGTGTGGAACACCCTTTTTCTGCCTGTTGGTGTCACGTAGCACGTGATATTTTTTACAAGCCGGCAGCGGACCAATAATCCCTCGCATACTACCTGAAGGCACCAAGTCTGCCAGAACGAGACCCTCGCTACGAAAGAAGGAGACAAGGTGACTCGTTTTTCTTTGTTAGACACAATATTAATGAGAACTAACAGACAATAATGCCAAGGAAAGTATAGGGGGTGTTATTTCCAGTAATTAGAATATAAATGTGAAGAAAGTAAAGTGGACGAAAAGATAACTTGCCACCGAAAAGATAACTTGGCATTATTGTGTTAGTTCTCATTAAATTTATGAAAAGTAGGTCAAGAAGCAAACCATATGCGATGAGAAACAAATGCACTATCTAAAGGCCAACATAGGCATAGCCAAAGGGGGTGTTAGGGGGTTCAACCCCCCCCCCCCCTCCGGATAAAAATTTTTCAGTTTATAAATTGTGCACTTAACATACTTTTTGCTACACAGGTAGCTCGCAGCAGCAGCGAATAGGAATTGGCTTATTGAGATGCCAGCCGCAGTGCAAACAGGCTAAGAAGTAGCTGACTGGGTTAGTTGGTTATTCATAGTGAAGGTAAACAGTGCAAAAAACAAAAAAAAAACAAAAGAAAAACACGGCTACGAAAATGTGTCCTGTGTGTCTGCTTTTCGTATCCATGTTTCTTTGTGCTGTTTATCTTCACTTAAGGAGTGTTGAGGCTGAAATCACTGCTTTAGCCAGGGACTCTGATTTCCTATGCCAAGACAAACCAAGAGTTGTTGTCAGCCATCTGTTATTGCCAGCTGAATCTGTTGTGCCGTGAGCCAGCAATTATAGGTCAAACACAAAGCATTCCATAATACACACTTGCACGCTTTAATGTAGCCACTGCTATCATTGGTCATGCCACCATAATACGAAAGGACAGCTCTTGCCTTCTTTGGCGGGTCTGTGTTAATTCACTTTTGTCAAGGAAGCTTCCCGAGCACGATCTTGGATATTCATCGTCTCCACAATCACATATGACATTTATTACATCATATATACAAAGGCACTCTTTGGTGACTCAGTATGTGAACACAGAAAAAAAAAAAGTAACCTTTATGGAAAACCAAAATGATATGATGTGGAACAACCACCGTGATGATTTCTAAAGAGGTGACGTGAAAAGAGTAGAATCAGCCAGCCTTGCAATAAACTTCAGCAGTTGCATCTGGATAGATATCTCCATGGGGCTGTTAGTGACAAAGAAGCCTGGAACACCAGCCTTTTCCAAAACGACTTGCTGTTCGCTGACCTGTGGAAGTACAATGCTATCACACTGCTGAGGTTTCAGAAAAAAGGTGAGTTACCTAAAATGACCAGTTGTGATATGTTTGTCTAGGACCATTACCTTCAATCGCCATTATGAAGTAAAGCATGAGCTAAACACAGCATGCATACATCGACAACAAATATCACCAATATCATGGCACTTTGATACTGAAGAGCGCAAAATGTGGCAAAATTTATACCAATATCGAGTGAAAATAAAGATAAAAGTCAGCTTACATCATATTTTCTATTCAATCAGCTTTATGCTGCATTGACAATGTGAAGAAAAGAACTAGCATCATAGCATCATCACCTGGGGATGACACTCGTAATGAAGAAAATGTAGAAAATTCACTGCTAAAGATTTCTGGCGAGGAGAACTTACAAGCGTCTTTGGCAGCCAAATGCAATACTGCTATCCTTATTTCATTTGAGTAGTAGGTGGGTAAACACTACCTGTATTTTAAGGGGCCCTGCAACACTTTTTCAGCATGGTCCGAAAATGCTGCCGATTGGTAGTTGAGGCTCCTGAGAACACATGAGCCAATCATTATAGTGCAGCACACGGTCTGGAATTTACAATTAATTCTCAAAGTCAGCTAGAAATCGTTCCATGTTCTTTCTACAAATGATGCCATATACCCAAATGACCGCGCCATGTACCCAATTTCACAGCCATTGACTGAGTTCAGCATCGTGAGCTGCATACTTACCGCGGCCGCCACGGGAGGCCGCCACGTGTCTGTGCGCTCGCTCGCGATCACACTGAAAGTAAGCCGCGCAGTCTAAGAAAAAAAAAGTGCTCAAGGTCACAACACACATGTGATGTAACTTCTTTCCCCCCATAAAATCCCTCCCTGCTTAGCTTCCAGTGCGTTCGTCGGGACTAGAGAAGCGAGAAAGCAATCATAGTGCACTACAAATCTCTGTAGCTCCGCTCGTACTCGACGAATTCTAAAAATTTTTTCGGCGGTCAATTCGTGAGGCAATAAACTCCTTTAATGAAGCCATTCGGTGGTTACTTGGAAAAGTGTTACAGGGGCCCTTTATCAAATCCATCTCTGCTGCCAGTTATAAAAGTTATCTGTATAATACAGCAGTCAATATGTCATGGGGTATTCTGTGCTCACAACTGCGCAAGTCTGCTCATATCGGAGTCAGAAACCAGTCATGTTGCCCCTGTAAGCCACTTTCAAAGCTAGGGACAAGCATAATAGAAACATACAAGACACTGGCATAGGATAATATATGCACAGCTGAGTGTTCCAAGGAACACTGGAGATAATTAAATTAACCTCACAATGGCATTTTTAGTTATTACAACCATGATTTCATAAAAATTATCATTGAAAGATCTCAAAGTAATGCTGGGCCTATATAAGGTGCTGTAGCGAGGGCCAGTGGGTTAAACAGTGGCCCAAACCTAGATTAAATACTTCACTAATTCATTCTGCAATGCATACAATTCTGCAGAACACCAAGAAAATGTGATAAGACTTGCTGCTACGGGCTTATTATGTACAGCAGGCGATAAATGTTTAGCGACAGATCCTGCCGTCATGAAGTTCCCGCTGAGGTTATTAATGTGGTCAGAGCCACACATGCTAACCTGTCCAACTTCTAACCTGCCATGCTAGCCTGTAAAGTTCAAATGATCCTGCAATGGCTGATTTCAGAATCAAAATAATTAATGTTTGAACATGTAGAAAAGCATGGGCACAGGCTGAGACTGGAGGTTGGCATTAATTAATACAAAAAATTCAGTTACACAAAGCTCAATTAATGGAATTCCACCACATCAACAAATTGTTATGATATTTACCCTCCTTGCATTCGCTAGGCGCTGCATGAGGTGAGACCACGAGCATTTATGATGGTCCAAACTGTACTATGAGGGAGCGAGTGGCGATAACTTCATACTCACTAGTTGGTCCAGCTGGGTGATGATCTTCATATCGACACGAATGAGCTCTTCCTTGTGCATCTGGTCCAGTGCCTGAACATGAGCCATTTTTTTTTATTACAGAGGTGAGAGTAGACTGCTAAGAACATCTCACAGATAATACCAACCAAAAACCATACGCATGAACCATTTAGAAATGAGCGGCCGCGGCTCTAGGCATCGGCTTCACAGTGCGTTGACATTTTTGACAGCCGCACATGGCAAGCAGGCGCCGTTCTCCCTTTTAAGTGATAGGTTGATGGTTTGTGTGCACAGTTGTTTCGCTCAAAGCACATTTAAGAGTGCTGCAGTATGGTAGCGCATGAGCGCAGTCACATGGTTTTATTTCATATTTCATGGGCTTTTTTTCAAATGCCTGGAAAAATCACCACACAGCATGCATGTATAACGAAACACACTTGACCCTAAAGTGAAAACAAAAAATTTTTGCATAATTCGATCTGGGTTAATTAACCAATTAAGTGCAATATAAAAATACCCTTACGAGCGCCACATGACGGCACACCACATGTCATTGGTCTCAATTAGTTGTGGTTAACCACTTTTTTTTTTAGATATTTGGTTCTAGTTACATGAAACACCCGGTTTATATTATACACTGGTGTCAATGAGAAAACGTTTAGATTCGCTCTTATAATTCCTTGGATCAGCACATTGAGATTTGTCCTAGCACATTAACATCTTGCGGGAATGCCGTACAATGCCCTAAAAAAATTTGTAGGAATTCACGCACCTTGGTTTCTTTTTCCTGTGCCATGTCAATGAAATCAACGCTCTGCGCTCCACTCGAGAGGAGTGCTTCCCTTTGTTCTTTTTGGCGCCTGATCAACTCAGCTTTGGTCTCTGAAATGTAATCAGAAGCACAGTCAGAGGTTTCCTGCTTTTCCCAAGAGGAAGGGGGTGGGGGTCACTCACACGGCGTCTCTCAGAATAGTTTCAACTACAGCTGCCAAACAAACCAGTAATGCCATGTTTAGAAGTGAAATATTACAATGATACAGGGCCGTACCCAGGAATTCTTTTCGAAGGGTGTTTGTGTGTAGAACGGCTCACTTTGGCAACTGGTGGTCGCTGTGAAGGCGTTCAAGTATTTTAGTGTCACCCGAAAAGTTAAGCGTGAAAAAATTTGGGGGATGTCAGAACCCCCTCAACCCCCCTTAGTTATGGCCCTGCAATGATGTATATCTGCTGTGGTGGGAAAATTGTCGTGCATTTTATATGTCCTAGATACAACTGGAAATGCTGAACACATCTGTGTGAACATGTCATTTTCCGTTTGATTACATCCCAACTCCCAACATATAGAGTATGTGTATACTATCTGACAGAAGTTCAGCGTTCACAAAGTGTTCCTAGATTCATGAGATGGAAAGTTGGCATCCACAAGAAACCAGCTAAGCGTTGTAGTTTGTGCAGAGTGTGCCAACATTGCCACAAAGGACACAGGGAGATGGAGGTACTCTTAGGGAATTTACTGTGCTTTCTGGATGCTAAAACTAAGGTTGGAAGGAATAAGGTGTAAGCCACAGATGTCAACACACAACAATGTGCTGAATGTTAAGTCACGAGTGCTGGCCTGACCTGCTTGTGACTTCACAACGGTCCTGCGCGTCTCCATCAGGCTCTGTTCTTCCATCATCTGGATGTCCTTAAGGCCACGGACAATGTCGAAGACAGTGCCGTCCAGCAGAGAGTTGGCGAGGCTTGATAAAAGTTCATATGGAAGCCGCTGCTGACAGTTTCTGAAAGCAATTAATAAGAGACGTGGTACCAGACCGAGTCAAGCGATAAACGCGGTTAAATGTGAACAGACGACCGAAACTAACAGCAGCAAGGTTACAGTTCAAAATTTATTTACAAGCACAAACAATTACAAAACAGGTCAAGCTCCTAAGTAAGTACAGCGTTAGTGTGATAACGACAGTTACATCATATATAATCATAACTGTTCTACTAGAAGCCGGCAGCGTGTGTAATAATATAATTGTTGGGGTTTAACGTCCCAAAACCACGATAAGATTGAGGGACGCCGTAGTGGAGGGCTCCAGAAATTTCGACCGCTCGGGCTTTTTTAACGTGCACCTAAATCTAGGCACACGAACGTCAAGCATTTTCGCCTCCATCGAAAATGCGGCCGCCGCGGCCGGGATTCGATCCCGCGACCTTCGGGTGACAGCGTGTGTGAGTGAGGTATTAAGCCGCGATACACAATTCTTATAGCGCAAAAGCACGGTGCGTGTGCATTTGCATTATGTGGTAACTAAATTTGTCTGGCATTATACAATCTGCGCAGCGTACGGTGCAAAAATATCGCACGCTTTATAAACACGCTACTCCTCGATGCTTATCCGAATGATGAAACGAAGCAATAGGGGCGCTTATGAATCTTTGTAAAGGCGCTACAGGCAGACTCACAGGGGCACATCTTTGGCCATTTGCTGGAGCTCACTGAACAGCGCGTAATGCCTCTGTTGGAGGCGCTCTTTCTTGGCCAAGTCATCAGTGAGGACATTGCTTAACCCGACGCTGGAAGCTGAAGTTCCTGCACGGGATAGGGGTCCGCTGTGTGTCAAGTAGTTGTTCATTAAGCGCCTAACAAGGGATGGCAGGGTTCTATTTGGTGTCGCAGAAGTCTGTTGCCAGACTCGGGGGTCAATGTTGCCAGACTGCCGCCAGATTTGGCGGATAAATTTGCCCCTGCGGTTTCAGCTTTCCCGTACGGCTTCTGTGTCATCCGCGGTGCATTTCGAAAGTGCCTGTGCGACATCGGCTGTTTTAATGAGCGGAACGAACGGACCCCGCGTGTTGCAGAAGTCGGGACGCGTTTTTCGCTGCGTGCGCCGTACAATTAAGATATCTGACTTGAAGTAGGGAATCCACGCGCAACGACTCGTTTGAGTCCACGTACGCGTAGGGGAAACTGAATTAATCGCCGAAGCCCGGACACGCGTGTGCGCCGTGTTGCAATACATCGGACTCGTGTCCCCGAAGTACGCGTCGACGGAACGCCCCAGACAACACTCGACGTCCTGAGGTCGTCCTCAAATGGTACCATCGTCCTCGCACATTTCTCGATGTCCTTGGTACGTATTGAGTACGACACGAGCTGGTTTGACCCGGAAACGTCTTTGCGAGTGCTTTCTGAGGACAACAAGTTGTCCTGAGAAAGTTCTTCCAGATACCTTTTGGGGATGACAAAAGCAATATCGAGAGCGCGCTAACAAGTTGTCCTGAAAAGGTTCTTCCAGGGACCTTTTGGGGATGACAAATGCAACGCATGCACTGAGCGCTTACATATGATTCCTCGCGTCCTTTTCACGCTAAGTAGATGCATATCCTATGTGAAAATTTTCTCAGCACGGTTGTTTCACACAGCCATTGCATTTTTTTCGCCTCGCTGCTTCTCTTTTGGTTGAAAAGCTTCAAATGACGCGTTTCGCTTTCTGAAACACAAGTAATTAATCATCTTGGGTATCGAAGCTGATATTGCGAAATGGTCATTTAAAATAGTATGTTCTTAAGAGTGGCAGCCATATATTAGTGAATATCCGCCGCTAGCCGCTGGCAACCATTGACCATGCGTTCAGAGTTCTTCAATCATACCAGTTGCGAAACTCCCCATAGGCCCCATGTATCAAAATCCGGACACGCCATTGGCCGAAACTGCGGGAGTGAGCTGATTGTCGCGTCATCTATCAACCAAAATACTAACTAATAAACGCCATATCTTGTGTTTTGTGTTGCGCAGAGCCGTGAGCGCCGCCGCACTCTGCCAAACAACATGGCAGCGCGCAGAGCAGCTGTAGAGCAGCGGCGTGTTCGTGTGGTGGACGTTTTTTTTTTCTGTTACACCGCAGCCGTCGCCGCTGCATAGCGTAATGGACGGTGCAGCAAAGTCCGGAGGTTACAGAATTCATTTGAAGAGCACACGATGCTTACATTTTGGCAGAATAGCGAGCGGTAAGGCGGATGCAACCGGGATGCAGCGTTGATCCAGGGGAATCGAAATTGTTTCGGTAAGTGTAACTTACATTGCTTCGCTTAACTTGGTCTTGTTGCCAAAAAAAGAAGAGCCTTTTTGCTATTTTTGAGTGTGGTTTTGCATTAAAGACACCGTCCTTGGCGCGAAAAGTTGGGCGGACACTATGGACAGAGGTCTAAAAAATATCTTTTTTTTTTGCTTTGTTTTTACTAGAATCGCCATGTGCATCATTGTTCTACATTGTGACGCGCGGACGTTGCGCTGTAAGAAATTAACAAGCTCAGTTTCTTAGAAAGATGACAGGGCTGCGGTGCGCTTCCATCAGTTTTTTGCAAGGCTGCTACCGTGCTCTATCGAAACTAACAACTGATTAGGTGTCTGTTGCATGCGTGTTCCTACATGTACCATTTGCACGGCTTCTGTTGGCACTTCGTTGTAGCCTAAGCGGTGGTAAAACGCATGGCCAATTGTGCGATGCTCGGCAAAATTGAAATGAGGACTTACATATAAACATCGCTTATGGTGAAGGAGGGAGGCTATCGGGCGTGCGATGTGACAGCTAGCTTACAGCTGCTGAAAAAATGACGAGCGGTGTATTCGCTACCCGAATTAATTAGGTCATACACTAAGATATTGTAGACTGTTAAAAAAAATCAGTGGTGCTCTTACTTTAGTTGCAGTGAGCGTCGTACATGTTTCGTAATCTTTCCAAAATCTTGAGTGTTAAGAGTTCTACAGAATGACCCCATCGCTATTTCTTCTTGCTGTTATGCTCCGTAATGTCAGACGTGTAAGCACCAAACTTTATTGTTGTCGAAGTGCTATGCGTCACTCTGCCATATATTTTCTCAAGTGCTGAGGTTTAAAATAATGTTCGTTAGTTGTGCTCATTGGACTCATTTTTATTACTTTTGTCGCAGGCGTCGGCATGTTTTCTTAAAGCATTGCAGAGATGATCTGAAGTGTTTTAGCACGAATGCTCAGCTTCAACAGCAGCATCTTTCAACTGAGGTGGGTTTTATCACATGCGAATTCTGTGATGTTTCTTGTGTTAGTTGCAGAATGTATGCAGCAGTATATCTATATAATATAGATGACATTATCTGACATTACTTGAATGTTCTGCTTTAGACAAAGTAGCCACTGGCCTGCACCTTTGTTTGATTCATGCATGCATTCATTGCCTTCCTCACTGGCCTAAGGTTTTCTATTATTCAGATTTTAGCACAAAATACCAGAAATAAAGCTGATTTTTTACCCATTGTTATCACCATTGGAGGCCTTGTTTATTGCCAACTCGCACCCACTGCTGCTTTTTTCTTGGGTATCAGTAAATATGCAAAGTGATACGTGGTAGCGGCACTTCTTACCTTTCCAGGGTAGCCTTTGTTAGAATGTAAACAGAAGGATGGAAGAGGGCAACGCAGAAGTTCAAAGGATTCACCGTCGCAAAGTAAATTCTGCTGCAACAGACATCAGTACTGAGTGATACCATTAAAGTTGACACATTAAGGCATGCTAGCTTGCTTGGGCCTGAATCATCCGCTGATCTGTCTCCTTCCATATCAGTTACCCTTTTTTAAATGTTCTGTTAACGTGCCTGTGATCTCAGCAGTATGAAGGTTAATGACAGTGGTAACAATTGCTTCACTGAAATGATTCTATTTAAGGCGAGCATTGCCTTCACTGCATGAGAATCAAATGTAAGATACCTAAGTGCGGCAATCAAATGTAAGATACCTAACAGGGGCCTTTGGCTTATATCTTGTTCAAAAGGTAACTGAATGTGGTTGAGACTGTTGAAGTGAAAGTGTTACTTGCAACAAAGTTTGTTGTAGGCGTTTATAGACAGTATACCTAAAGGCTTGCAGTACCTAAGGTACGTGTTTGCAGACAATAATTTGAGATATTTTGATAAAAGAGACCTAATTTTGCACAGAAAGCAAATGCAGCTGTCAAAGAATTTATTTAGAGCGACCATTCAATATTAGAGGATAGAGTTTAAAGCTGGAAGCACCCCAGCATTCGACTTCATCCCAGCAGTTGCAAATGTGACACGCTGATGTGTATAATGTATTCCTTGCACACCATGCTAAATAAAGCAAGCCAATGAAAAACATGACATTGCAAGGGTCAGTGCTATGATGGGCCAGCGCTGAACTGGTCTCCTTATCATAAGTGAGCCAGTCACACTTCTGTTGCCATGTGGAACAAGTTTATTCCAGGCCCCTATATGCATTCCATAAGGGGAGATGTACAAGAGCATTTGCAAAGACTTTATTATGCAACACAACACAAGCATGGTTTGCAGCACTAATTCAATACAGATAATAAAGCAGAAGCAAGCAACACAATATTGCATATGAAATTGCATTATTATAAGTACAAGAAACAAACAGAAGTTCTCCGGACAAAACATGCACTGGTGAACGCGTTACATTATCTAGGAAAACGTGGAGCAGTGAATGCAAGGCAACAAAAAATTCTTTCTCAGGAAACAAAAAACAGCGAATAAAAAATCAACGTATTATACTGCTACAGAAGAGTGCCTAGCTTGCAACTACTTATGAAGGACATCGTGTAAGTTGCAAATCTTAGCCTACACTTTTGCTGTGTTGCCATGGAAGTGCACACAGTTCTACCAGTCAACACACTTTTGCAGTAGCCACCTTATGTATATAGGGCAGCAGCCTCCCCAAGGTGTGAAGCATTTTTCATGTTCCAGGTGATGTCGTGACTAATGCATGAATGAAACTGTGTTCTTGTATCATTTCAAAGGATGTCGTGACACAACATTGCTCCTTTTCTTAAGTGCTTTCATCAGCTTCGTCGATTAGTACAAGTATTACATCTGTGAAACTCTCATCTGAACCTTCAACTTGAAGTGCTCGCACATAACTGCCTTGTGTAGTGTGCCAGAGCGTCCTTCTTTGGTTTGGTTAGCCTTGCATCCTCTCAAGTTTTGAGGAAAGAGAGCACGTCATGGTGACGTGGCTAGAATTGCCTTCTTTTTTTTGTTTGTTCTCTTTCTAATTTGCTTCTTGGTACACTTTCAGTGCTGGCATTGAGTGCTTCACTTCAGATGAAAAACTAAAGCCACATCCCAGGGTCAGTGGCTTTCCCAGGAACGCCTAGGACGTAGGAATGCATACTTGTCATCCTTCACGCTCACACAGCATGGCTCCCAGAAATGGAAAGGTGTGCAGCTTTTTGTTTCCGATTTTTATAATTTTCAGGCCTTGCAAACACATTTCACTTTGCCGATGCAATTGCTGCCAAGTGATGTAGGTGCCTCACTTGTTTGTTTGCAGTTCACAAAGCTGCTGAAGGGCCCTTTAATGAAGATTACAAACACTACAATATGGAAGAGGAAAGTATCACTATCAAAGCCAGCTGTTGCACAGCTACAGCACAGGTTTTGCTTGTCAATCACTTGGTGGCTGAGTAAGCGCGGCATTTCGCTGCTAAGCACACGTGCAGGGGTTCCATTCCTGGCTATGTTGGGCACAGTTGGACTGGGGGAACAAAATTCTTGTATTTCGATACAGGTTTGCTTATTCAAAATTACATGAGCTTTGCTCTTTTGCGTGCATGCGCAGTCTCTACTGACTTGCTCAGCTTCTTTGACATGTCTCTAGCAAAAAAATGCATTCGTAGCATTGTGTATGTCCTAAGCACGGTTGCTGTAAAGTTGTCCTTGTGTTCTGCACACCCGAGTTTTGGAAACTTTGTTAACTCTAGAGCATCGAGAAGTTCCCAAAAAATGTCACTGCACAGTTGAAAGCGGTTAAGTGCGCTTGAGACAGTGCTTTCTATGCTTCTCAGTGACAGGAACATCTTCTCTGTGGGGTGCTTCAGGCTCATTTCTTTAAATGACCTAGCAAATGTTACCCATGCTGCCGGCATATGTGGAGCGTCAGTTTGAATGTCAGCTAAGCAGTTTAAACAGCCTTTTTTCTTTGAGATTTTGTGCACAATGTAGCCAGCAAGATAATATACTACACAGTCTTCTGCAGTTGCCTTGCTGTATGGGTGGTCCTTGCTTGTGCTGGGAAGCGCAGCCATTGTGCTCGTGTCTTGCAGATCAAAGCAGAGCTCTTCAAGCTTTTTCTCTAAGTGTGCGTGGAGCTTTTCTTTGTGGCACTCATTGTCTTTGACACCAGCCTCGAGCACACCTGAAAGAACTGGCAAGATATCCTCCTGGGCTTCTACATTGCCTTTGATTGCTGCTTTCATTGGGGCATAGATGGTCAAGAGCCGAAAGATGTAGGAGAAGTTCACTATGGTGGGGTGATCTTCATGTCCTCCAAATGACGGATGTTGCCGAAGAACCTCTGAAGTGAAAGAGCCATTTGTACAAATATTGTATAAATCAAAGCACTTGTAAGCGTATTGTTTACTTTAATATTTAATTTGCACTTATGCAAGGCTAAAATTGGAAGTGAAAGCATGACAATAAAGTTGCTTGTGTATATACAGTCGCCGACCATTTTTTCAAACGTCCTATTATTTGGACCACCCTAAATATCTGGTCTCTGCCATGTCACAGTTGCATGCTCCATAGAGTCAGTGTATAACATCAACCAAAATTCTGGGTATTTGAAACCCTTCTCATTTGATTTTCCTAACTTTTTTCTTTTAATCGTAAGCGTACAGCTACCAAAAACCACTGAAAAACGCAAACAGCATTGCTGCCATTTTGTTTTTCTGTAGCCCTGAACCCACGTTAGCCACCCTACCCGCACTGCATGTGTATCGTCAGCTCATCTCGCATGCAGCCTTGACAGCAGGCACTGCTTGCTGCACAGTACCGCGAGGCAGGCAGTTGGTCATCAGTCGCCTGCAGTTTCGCATATGGTCGGTCATGGAAGTGACACTGGCACAGTTCACTAATGGTGACAGTGAGACCAAGCTCTGTGCCGGACTTACTGAGGTCAAAATAGTTCACCAGGTGCTGGAAGATGATGACTCGGGCTCCCACAATGAGCAACCAGTGACTGTGCTGCCAACAACCTATGAACTAATGCAAGCCCTCGTGGTGCTTTCTGCTGTTTACAGCGAGAACATCACCATCACCGACGTGCAAGCTGAGCTTTTGGATGGAAGCGTAGAGCACCCGAGAAACTGATTGGCCAGCTTTTCAAGCCGCTTGGTAAATGAAGTGACTTTTTTTACGTGAATTCGTTTTGTCGGACACTATCTCGCCCCTGCAGCGTTCAATAAATTGGTGGGCGACTGTAGAGACTTGTTAATATTGCTTAGGCAAATTACATGTGTGTTTACATGGCCATGTGTCAAGAATGGATGTTTGCAGTCGTTGAGGCTTGTTACAAATTACACAGCAGGCACGCTGCCCGCTGAATGGAATACCAATTATAAATGAAGAGTTGACATGTATTAGCAAATTTGCATGGGCCAGAGAATAAAGGCTTCTGATGGAATGGGTGGAAGCTTCGAAAGTCATAAAAACACTACAGATGAAAGCTGAGCTATATCGCAACCATTGTTGCGATATTTGACTATCAACCCTTCAGGCTACGCTACCCAGACATAAAACAGGGGATCTTAAAAAGTGTTTCAAGGGTGCATTCACTTTCAGGGATCATTTTCTTACTATATCGTTGAACCTATAGTTAAAAAAATGCTAGTATTACCTTAGTCTTATGTCAAATTCGTTTCATTTTTAGTGTGCCCTCGCTTTGACACAGGCCGTACTTTTAAAAACAAATCGTTCATTTTAATTAGCTAACTGAATGCTCAATTTAGCAAGATATTGCATAAGTTTGTTTGGAAACATGGCAATCAGAAATTTGACAAGTATTTCGCTGCTAACCTTCCACTAATTCATGTAATCATTACAAATCATGAAATTGAAAAGTAAGGAAGTGGCTTTGGCATGTTAGCGTTGCTGGAAACTTGAGAGTCATGCCAGATTCTGTGTGTTGATCTTCTGTCTCTGTCATGAAACTAAATTTATTTGAGTTATTTGCTCATTTTGTTAATGAAGTCTCAAATTGAACTACTGAAATACAATATACCACTCCACCCTACACATCACACATGTTTATTTTGAACGGATTATTGTCCGGGTGCAGGATGCCTAACGTATGTACAGATGTCAGCACACTGCCCTGGTGGCGTGTATAGCGATAACAAGTAGTTTGAGATAGCCCACACTTGAGCATTCATCCTTAGCGGCCACGCATGATATAATTCGGGCTCTTTCAAACAAGGTGTTATCAGCAAACGTCGTTTGTATAGGCTGGAGTGCTCCATTACAGTGCTCAGACAAGCCTGTTGGCTCTTGAATAGCCTATTTTCTGTGAATTGCGTCATGTAGCCTAAATTATAAGAGGTTGATACAAGCAATTGCTAA